>NC_050575.1:235342293-235452293 GCF_011100635.1 Trichosurus vulpecula | reverse complement strand
AAAAAAATGGTGCTTGACTGAGAGCCGGGAGATTTGGGAGTAGCTAGGTGGTGTAGAGGATAGAGGACTGGACTTACAGACAGAAAGAGCGGAGTTTGGATACTGCCTCATACACCTGCAAGCTGTGTGATAGTTTCAGTTTCCTCATCTGTAAATTGGTGATGATAGTATTGATGCTACAGGGTTGTTGTGAGAAGTAAATTAAATGTCCTAACATTCATAAAGTGCTTTGTGAACCATAAAATTCTAATTAAATCTTAGCTATTATTATACTAGCACTGCCAAATACCAATAAAGTGACCTTAGGCAAGTTGCTTAAATTCTTTGGGATTCAGCTTTTTGATCTATAGGAGACAAAGGTGCATGAGATAATCTCTAAAATCCCTTGTAGGTTTAAGATTCTGTGATTCTTTTGGGGGGATGGATAACAAGGATCTTGAAGGTTACACAAGGAGCTGAAGTATTTACCAGCATTGTTGTTAGCAGAGGACAGCAGTGGGCTAACCACAGCTGAATCAAAATAACAAGTGTCTTCCAATTGAGTGAATAAGGATACAGGTCTCATTAGATCACAGGAAGTAGAGGTGGATGGTTCCCTAGAGGGGCATCTATCCCAAGTCTTTTATTTCACTGATAAGGAAACTGAGATTCAAAGAGGGGATATAGCCTGCCCACGGTCACACAAGAAGTTAGTGCCAAGTCTTCTTATTCCAAATTCAAGTTCTTTTCACTATTCCAAATTTTGCCATTGTTGTTTAGTTACTTCATGACCCCATTTGGGGTTTTCCTGGAAAAGAACAAGTAGTCATTTCTTTCTCCAGCTCATTTTACAGACTAGAAAACTAAGATAAACAGGCTTAAGTGACTTACCCAGGTCACACAGCTAGTAAATATCTGAGGCCAGAATTGAATTCAAGGAGATGAATCTTCCTGACTCCAGGCCTGGAAGTCTATCTGCTGTACCACCTAGCTGCCCCACAATACCAAATAGTGGGAAAAGCAGAATCCAGGAGTGAAAAGGACTGGAAATTAGGTAGTACAAAAAGGAAGGGAAGCATATTCAAAGTAGAGCTAAAGTAGAGTCTCTTAACATGGCATCCACAGACCTCTGGGTCCATGGGTAGATGGCTGTCCAAGAACTTCTATCTGAAAAAAAGTCTTTATTTTCACTTAGTTCTAAATGAAATTTAAGTTTTATTTTAATTTTGAAAGGAGGCAAATGAACCAACTAGTATTTGTTTTCACAAAATTGCTAAAAGAGACAATGAGGAAAGAAGAGTAGTGTGTGGAGAAAGAAAGAGACAGAGACAGAGAGAGACACAGACACAGAGAGAAACACAAAGAGAGACAAAGAGACAGAGAGATAGAGGGAGAGACAGATACACAGAGAAAGAGATAGAGACAAAAGAGATCACCATCGTGGGTGAGATTCTGCATGAAGGCAACTGGATATAATAGCTTCACAATGCAAGCATAAACAGTGGTGTTTAGAACTCAAATGACTACAGAATTGAATACCTTTTGGCAGTCCACGGGGACTCTTACAAACATGGTTCGCCTAATGCCTCAAGGAGTGCCTCTGCTTCTTGACCAGATTCTAATTATTATAATAGTTCTAACACCTCTGACCTCAAGAATCTCACTACTTCTTGTGGAGATATACCTGAGAGAATAAGGGATAGCTTAGGAAATAAAAATAAATCTACAGCAGACTTCAAGATGTAGAATCAAAGGTTTTGTCAGTGATGGCCATGGTGGTAATAATGTATGCCTTCTCCAGAGCCTGTCAAATGGACTCAAGTTAAAGAAACTGAGGACATATAGCCTGGAGATGAGAATACTCAGGAAACACATGGTTACTATCTTCAAGTAGAGCAGAACCAGAAGCAATGGATGGACGAGGAAAAGGTGAAATTTTAAGCTTGACATGAGAAGAACCTTCCTAATAATTAAAGGTGGACAAAAGTGGAATGGGATCCTTCAAGGGGTGATGGGAATCCCTCTCCTCAGAGGTCTTCAAGCAGGGGTTGGCTAACAACTTATCTGGAAAGTTATGATGGGCATTCCTTTCATGTGTAGGTTGAAGTAGATTATCATTGAGGTCCCTTCCAACAGTCAAATCCTTTAATTCTGTGGAATCAATAAAGTAGAGCATCAATAAATCAGAAGATGAATCCTTGCTGGTTGGTTGATGATTGAGATGAGACATAGAGGCCACATTTAATTAAAGCTTAACCTTACCTCTAGCTTACTTTATCCTGGGTAAAGTGGTCTTTCAGACTCCTATGGGAGACTTAAATGCCTATGGTATCAGAAAAAGCTTTATGTTCAGTAGGATGGTCAGAAGACACTAGACAAGGATTTTTGAGGAACCTATTCGATGAGAAAAAAAGTCTCTAGGAGCATGGACTTGAACTGTGGATAATTTTCTGATAATTTTTCAAATAGCTCTTTCTGTTCACCTGGGAACTCCTGGAGTTTGCCAGGGCAGGTAAAAACACTTGTTTCCTGATGATCTACCTCCATCCTTACACTAAATCAATATGTGCCTACAACATAAATTTAGAAAAAATTAAAATAAACCTTAAAATGAAATGGAAACTGTGGTTTCTCAATTTTATGTGTAATATAAAGACATATGTATGTATATATATAATATGCAAATATATGTTTATAGATAGATATTTATATAAAATGTATATATATATATATCCATATATAAAGATATATATTTAGAATACACACACATATATACAATTATATGGCTACAACTAAGTATAAATATGTAAAATACATATGTGTATACATTATATATGCAGATAAACATGTATGCATCAATACACATTGATACATGCACATATATAGATATAGATATATTGATATCCATAGCTCTGGGTCTATCCATTCATCTATCTATATCTGCTTATTACTATAGTTTAGATGTACTATATATCTAGATATACAGAGTCCATAGATCTATATCTATAGCTATATCTATAGAGATTTAGATTTATGGATATATATATATATATATATATATATATATATATATATACACACACAGATGTATATATGTGTGTGTATCACAAATGAAATGGAAATTTTGGCTTCTCAATTATTAACATGTACATAGATATGAGGTTTTTTTCTTCTTTTTTATGTTTTCTTTTGTAGCATGACTATTATAAATGTTTTGCATAACTACACATGTATAAACTACATTGAATTGCTTGCATTCTCAATGAGGGGATGAAGGAAAAGAGAGAATTTTACACTCCAAATTTTAAAAAGTAATGTTAAAAACTGTTTTTACCTGTAACTGGGGAAAAATAAAATACTAAATTTAAAAAAGAAAAACATGCAAGTTTCATTTGTGGGTTATAGCAAGAGTATAGCAATCTCAGTGTGTAGCTGAGGTTGGGTAGAGAAGGAAGTCATGGCAAATGAATAAGTGATGATGGTAAAAGATGAACTTGAAAGTAGCAATGAGGATCAAGGAACATTTTGATTCTCCTTCTTTGATCATTGAGTCAGTGGGAATGAGTTAAAGTTCAGCCAGTGTTGGAAAGGGAGACCATGTCATGAGGAGTTAGCCATATCTCAGTGAGATCCAAAAGATGGAAGAAGCAGGAAAGAAAAATAAATTAAGATGAAAGCAAGTTTTTACCTATAGAACATTGCTAGGAAGGGTTGGGTTAAACAGGATAGCAATAAGGGAGTGGGCAGTATTAGGCAGTGAATAGCAGTTGAATAATGACAGCCAGGGGTTCAGAATCATTGGGATGAAGGAGGAGGATATGACTGGGTGGGA
This sequence comes from Trichosurus vulpecula, assembly GCF_011100635.1. Lineage (NCBI taxonomy): Eukaryota > Metazoa > Chordata > Mammalia > Diprotodontia > Phalangeridae > Trichosurus > Trichosurus vulpecula. The sequence goes on along the minus strand of NC_050575.1, from coordinate 235,448,482 downwards.
CTTTGTTTCTCACAGAAGAATGAGTTTGGATAGGTTATCAACATCTCTAGAGTTCATTCATTTTATCCACCTGTGCAGTAATCTTAAGAAAGTTCAATTTAAAAAAAAACAACAATATGGAGACCTGTCTCAAGAGTATTTATATATGAACTCAAATAGAAAAGATGAGAAAAGTGGGGTGACAATAATAACTAACATTTATACAGTTCATTAAAGTTTGCAAGGCACTTTAGGTATGTCTTATGTTGGCATCATAATGTCTCTGTGAGGGCATATGAGAATTATTATCTTAATTTTAGCAGATAAGGAAACTGAGGCATAGAAGAATTAAATGATTTGTCCATGTTTACTCAACTAGGAAACATCAGCAGTGCAATTTAAAACTGGTTCTTTCCGACTCTGGGTCTAACACTGGAAGGACCGGTATGTTCCAGAAATTGGTATTTGTGTGACTCAATTCATTTTACCAAATCATCAGTCTTGCATAAGGGCTACTTCCCTTATTAATTTTTGTCTTGTATTGATGGCCCAGCATGTCTCCAGTTTATTCAATCAGGTTGGTACAGTTATTGCCTAATATATAAACTTAAAATAAGCAAATTGGTGGCTATGGAAACACAGGGTTTCAATTGAAATACGACAGAGTTTTCATGTCTTCTTACCAGCCAAGAGAAACAGACCCACCAAACCACATATTTTCAGTGAGTGGGAGGGTCCAAGCATTTTTTTAAATCTTTTCAAAATGTGTATATTTTTATTGTTACTATGGAAATGAGTAGTTAAAGAGAGGTCTATGACCAAAACACTTTAGTCAGTGACTCTGGGTTGACAGCCTGTGTCTGAAGGACCTTGGAGGCTGAGACAGGGAGTGATCAAAAATGATAGAGAAGACATCAAACATGACAACTTTTGCAATAGCAAAGTTATTTTACTATGTTAAATTTAATCACAGAAGAAGAGTACAGATGGCATCATGATTTATGCAGATCCATGCAAATGAGTGTGTAAATAATCACTCAAGGGACCTGACAGTCAAGGTTGCTCTAGTAAATAATTCCCATTTCCACCACTGTCCTCCCAAAACCTTTTGTTTACTGCTATTTATATGAAAGAAACAAGAAAACATGTGCTCTGTGATCAGAAATAGATTTTCATTTAATGAACAATCATTGAGTATCTCTACATGTGCAAAACACTGATATAGACTCTCTGGGAGATACCATATCAGTAGAGATTATTATAAATTCTAATCATTATATAACATAACAGAGGGAAAATATTCAGAATAAAGAAGGTGATCTGTTAGTGGAAAAATATTTATTGAGGAAGGTGATCAGTTAGTTAACACATATTTATTGACTGAATAATTAATCATCTTCTACTTTGCCCTGGTCAAACAAAATCTAGGGTATTCTATTCAGTTTTGGAACTTCATTTTAGGAAGTACATTTACGAACCAGAATAAATCTAGAGAAGAGAGACCAGTATGATGAGGGAACTAGAGACAATGGCATATAGAGATCAATTAAAAAAAATAACTTAGAGATGTTTAGCCAGGAGACAAGAAGACTCATGCTGAGGTTTATGGCATAAGGGCAGAAATGTGTGGCAGTTGAAGCAGCATTGCATATAAAGTGATGGGATCTGGGTTTAATTCTCAGCTCTGACACTGTTTTTTTCCTCTGGACAACGTCATTTTCTTAAGTCTTAGGTTTCTCATCTTTAACAGGCCCTAGAGCCCTGAATCAGTGAGCTGTGGCAGTTACCAGACTTCTCAACCCACAAACACCAAAGACAACACAGAAGGTTAGTGGGAAAAGCTGCTGTGGGGACAGAGTGAAAGGAGTTTACGGTTTTGCCACTGCCCCAGGGGCGGCAGAGGTGGTTCAGCTACAGAACTACAGCTGCATTGCTTCCAGCCCCAGGCCCACCTGGTGGGAGGAACTAAGTGGCAGATCTGAACGGGAGTGCAGAGCCAGGTTAGATCTGAGTCTGGTCTGGGTTGGTGGTTCTTAGGGGAGGAGTAGCACTGGTGTAGCAGAGCTTGCTGTGTACCTTTGAAAACAACAGCGCAGCCCCTCAAGCTTGGAACAAAGTACACTATACTCCACAAGGAGTCATATCCCAATGAAAAACTCAAGGATCAAGTAAGTTGGCTAGGAACATGGCCAGGCAGCAAAAACACACTCCGATTCAGACTCAGACTTTGGGATCTTTCTTTGGTGACAAAGAAGACCAAAACATACAGCCAGAAGAACTCAACAAACTCAAAGAGCCTACATCAAAAGCTTCCAAGAAAAACATGAACTGGTCTCAGGTCATGGAAGAGCTCAGAGAGGATTTGGAAAAGCAAGTTAGAGAAGGAAAGGAAAAATTGGGAAGAGAAATGAGAGTGATGCAATAAAATCATGAAAAACAAGTCAATGACTGGCTAAAGGAGACCCAAAAAAATACTGAAGAAAATAACACATTAAAAAAAGACTAACTCAAATGGCAAAAGAACTCCAAAAAGTCAATGTGGTAAAGAATACCTTAAAAAACAGAATTAGCCAAATGGAAAAGGAGGTCTAAAAGTTCTCTGAAGAAAATACTACCTTAAAAATTAGATTGGAGCAAGTGGAAGCTAGTGACTTGATGAGAAATCAAGATATTATAAAACAGAACCAAAGGAATTAAAAAATGGAAGACAATGTGAAATATCTCATTGGAAAAACCACTGACCTGGAAAATAGATCCAGGAGAGATAATTTAAAAATCACTGAACTACTTGAAAGCCATGATCAAAAAAAGAGCCTAGATATCATCTTTCAAGAAATTGTCAAGAAGAACTGCCCTGACATTCTAGACCCAGAGGGTAAAATAGAAATTGAAAGAATCCACCGATTGCCTCCTGAAAAAGATCCCAAAAAGAAAACTCCTAGGAATATTGTTGCCAAATTCCCGAGCTCCCAGATCAAGGAGAAAATACTACAAGCAGCCAGAAAGAAACAATTTGAGTATTGTGGAAACACAATCAGGATAACACAACGTCTAGCAGCTTCTATATTAAGGGATCGAAGGGCTTGAAATATGATATTCTGGAGGTCAATGGAGCTAGGATTAAAACCAAGAATCACCTACCGAGCAAAACTGAGTATCATGCTCCAAGGCAAAATACAGATTTTCAATAAAATAGAGGACTTTCAAGCTTTCTTAGTGAAAAGACCACAGTTGAGTAGGAAATTTGACTTTCAAACACAAGAATCTAGAGAAGTATGAAAAGGTATACAAGAAAGAAAAATCATAAGAGACTTACTAAAGTGGAAGTGTTTTGTTTACATTCCTATACGGAAAGATGATGTGTATAATTCAGGAGGTGACAGAAGGGAGTGCTGACTGGGGAACAGGGCAACCAGAATATATGCCATCTTGGAGTGGTGGGAGGGTACAAGTGGGGAGAAAATTTGTAATTCAAACTCTGAAAATCAATGCTGAAAACCCAAAATAGTAAATAAATTAAATAAATAAAAAAATCCATTTTACATCTCAAAAAAATGAATGTTGAAAACTATCTTTACATGTGATTGGAAAAAAAGACTATTTAGTAAAAAAATAAATTATCAATGTTTCTATAGATTACCAACAAAACCTTCCAGAAATAGAAAGATAAATTTCATTTAAAATAATTGCAGTCTATATAAAATACTTGGGAGGCTACCTGCTAAGACAATCACCGGAACTCTATGAGCACAATTATAAATCATTTTTACAAACATAAAGACATCTAAACCACCAGAGAGATAGTAATTGCTCATGGGTGGACTAAACAAATATAATAAAAATGACATTTCTATCTCAATTAATTTACTTATTCACTGCCTTACCAGTAAAATTACCAAAGTCTATATAGCTAGATAAAGTAATTGAAAAATTCACCTGGAAAAACAAAAGGTAGTAAAAATTATTAAATGAATCAATGGAAAAATAATTGAAGGAAATAGATTTCAAATTGTATTACAAATCAGTAATAATCAAAACAATCTGACACTGGCTAAGAAATAGATTATTGGATCATTGAATAGATTAGGCACACACTCAACTATAGTCACTAACCATAGAGATCTAATATTTAATGAACCCCCAAAGATCCAAACTTGGGGTCCAAGAACTCACTTTTGACAAAAAACTGCTGGGAAAACTGGAAAGCAGTTTGGCAGAAATTAAGCATAGACCAACATCTCACACTATATATCAATATAAAGTCAAAATAGATATGTAATTTAGACATAAAGAGTGATTTAAGTTAATTAGGGGGAAATGAGGGGAAATTACCTGTCAGATCAATTGAAAAGGGAAGAACTTATGAGTAAACAATAGAGAGAATAACGGAAGTAAAATGAATAATTCTCATTACATGAAATTTTAAAAATATGCACAAACAAAACCAAATCAGCTAAAATTAGAAGGAAATTTTTTTACAAGTATCTCTGATAAACATATAGGGAATTGAGTAAAATTTATAAAAATTAGATCCATTTTCAGATTGATAACTCATCAAAGGAAATGAACTGTTTTCAGAAGAAATCAAAGTTATCTAAGTTGTATGAAAAAATGCACTAAATCACTATTGATGAGTGAAATACAAATTAAAACAACTCTGAAGAACCAACTCACACCTATCAGATTGGCTATAATGAAAGAAAAGGAAAATGGTAAATGATTGAGAGGATATTGAATAGGAGGGATATTGTGCTGTTGCTTGAGTTGTGACCTGGACCAACTGTTCCAGAGAATGATTTGAAATTATGCCTGAAGAGCTATAAAACTGTGCACACCATTTGACCCATAAGTACTACTAGGTTTGTATCCCAAATAGATCAAAGGAAAAGACAGAGAACCCATATGGGCAAAAATATTTATAACAACTCTTTCTGTGGTGGCAAAGAATTGGAAATCAAAGGGATCCCAATCAGTAGGGGAGTGGCCCAACAAGCTGTGATGTATGATTGTGATGGGATACTATTTTACTATAAGAAATGATCAACAGGATAGACTCAGAAAAACCTTGGAAGACCTGTATGAATTGATGCAGAGTGAAGTGAGCAGAATCAGAAGATCATTGTACACCGTAATAGTAAAATCGTAATGATCAACAGTGAAAGGCTTAGCTACTCTGATCAATACAATGATCCAAGACAGTTTCAGACAACGCATGATGGAATAATGCTATCTACCTTCTGAGAGAGAACTGGTAAACTCTGATCGCAAACTGAAGCGTAATTTTTTTTACCTTCTTTATTTTTCTTGGTCTTTTTCTCAATGTGACTAATATGGAAGTGCATTTTGCATGATTTCACATGTATACTTGATATCATATCATTTACCTTTTCAATTGGTAAAATATATTCTAGAGGGAAATAGAGAAATTGGAATGCATTTTTATGTTAAAAATGTTAAAAATAAATATATATATGTATATATACATGTATATATACATATATAATTTTAACTTTCTAATTATTAAAATTTCTAATTTTGTAACATTTTTCAAATTAAGTGATAGTTTGGATTTCTTCCTTTAAAAACTACCTATTTATATCATTTGACCATTCATTTACTGGGGAATAGTTTACTCTTTAAAAAATGTAGTTTCACTTTTATTATTAAATTTTATTTTAAATTATGGAATAAAACAACCATTTCCATAACATAGTACAATAAAAAAGATGATAGCACTCAAGACTGCAAATCTACTATGTACAATTTGTTATTCCTTCTAAATATGCAAAAAATATATAAATTAATTTTTTCTCCCCTCTCCCCCACACTAGAGATGGCTACCATTAGACACAAATAGGTATATATGTAAAATTATTCTATACATGCTTCTATTTTTCAGTTCTTTCTCTGGATGCAGATAGTATCTTTCTTCATATCTCCTTTTTAGTTAATCTGGGTATTTATAATAGTAAAAATAACTTCTCCATTCAAAGTCGTTCTTAAAACAAAATTGCTGTTACCATGTACAATGTTCACTTGGTTCTGCTCATTTCACTCTTCATTATTTTGTGCAAGTCTTTCCATGTTTTCCTAAAGTCACTGAGCTCATCATTTCTTATAGCACAGTCATATTCCATCACAATCATATGCCTTGACTTGTTCACCCATACCTAATTGATGGGCATCCCTGCAATTTCCAGTTATCTGCCACAACAAAGAGAGTTTCTATAAACATTTAGAACATATAGGTTATCTTCCTTTTTCTCTAATTTTCTGAACTAACCTTAATCACTGAATGGTCACTGTCTTAGTCAAACTGAGACCTTTGAAAGGACTTAGCTTAAAAAGACCAAGGTCTCCCACTGCAGCTGGGGCCATCTCCAGTTATCCTGATCTATACCTCACCATTGGGCCCAGATGGCTCCAGAGCAGAAAGTGAGGCTAGTGACCCTGCACAGCCCTCCCTCACTTAAATCCAATCCACTTGCAAGTCATGGTATCACCTCCCTGATATCATGGTGCTCTTTGAGAACAAAGGACAACATATCAAAATTTGGTCTAAGCCCAATTTCTGTCAGTTGCTATCCTGTTTTCCCAACAGCTTTTGTCAAATAGTGAGTTCTTACCCCAGGAGCTGGCCGCTTTGAAATTGAAGATTTTGCTGCTGTATTTCCTTCTATTTTCTGTGTACCTAATCTAGTCTGATTGACCTCTGTATTTCTTAACTATTAATATATCATTTTAATGACTACTACTTTGTAGTATAATTTGAAATATGGTACTACAAAGACCCTTTCTTCTCCACTTTTTTTTCATTGATTCCCTTGAAACTCTTGACCTTTTGTTTTCCAGATAAATGTCATTATTATTTTTTCTTACTCCATAAAATTATCTTTTGATATTTTGAAGGGTTCCTTTCACTTGTTCACTTGAGTGGACTCCACATAGATATTAAAATTGTCTCATCAATGTCTCTTTTACCTTTTCACCAGGCAATCTCGTACTTCCCATTGACCACAACTTCCTTTACTTCAGTCAACTAAGAGGTCACCAAGTGGCTGACACCTTCATACTAGATTTCTGATTAGAATTGTGTAGTTCATTTAGGATACAATGTCTTCCTTGTTTAGTCCTTCCCCTGACCTATGGCTAAAATGTAGTAATTATTATTTCTCCCTCTTCTTTTGACTTTTCTGATTCAGAACTTCCATCCTCCTAGGTAAAAATCTTTTCCCCTCATAAACTGACTCTATATTGTCATGTTGATTCACTCCTAAGCAGTGCTGATCTAGACCTTAAATTTTTCTGCCTTTCTCTTTTGTTGTCCTCCCTGGAATCCCTATGCCTTTTTAAAATACATATATTCCCTTACATCCTAGGTATCTTCCTCTCACATTTTTTCCATTTTATTAGACTCCATGAAACCTGGTTTTCTCTTAAAGACACGTCAAACATTGACACTTTCTCTATTGTTTCCATGCCCTAATATGCTGGGAGAGAAGACATATTTTCAATACTCCTTGCTTCCCACAGCCACTCCCATTTCCTCTCTCTCCCACCATTATCGAGCATTTTTTTGAAGTTTTTTTTCTTTGAAGTTCATTTAAATCAGTGACAATGCCTTGGAAAGATATTTGTTGCTGTCATTTATGAACCTTTGCATTCTTGCTGTCATCTTCCTTCTATTTTCTTTTCTTTTTTTCTTATTTTATTTTATTTACTTAAAATATTTAGTTTTCAGCATTGATTTTCACAAGAGTTTGAATTATGAATTTTCTCCCCATTTCTACCCTCTTGCCCACTCCAAGATGGCATATATTCTGGTTGCCCCATTCCCCAGTCAGCCCTCCCTTCTGTCATCCCACTCCCCTCCCATCCCCCTTTCCCTTCTCCTCTTGTAGGGCCAGATAAATTTCTACACCCCACTGCCTGTGTATCTTATTTCCTAGTTGTGTGCAAAACCTTTTTTTGTTTGTTTTTGAATGTCTGTCTTTAAAACTTTGAGTTCCAAATTCTCTCCCCTCTCCCCTCCCTACACACCCTCCCTAAGAAGGCAAGCAATTCAATATAGGCCACATGTATATCATTATGTAAAACCTTTCCTCAATACTCATGTTGTGAAAGACCAACTATATTTTGCTCCTTCCTATCCTACTCCCTTTATTCAATTTTCTCCCTTGACCGTATCCCTTTTTGAAAGTGTTTGTTTTTGATTACCTCCTCCCCCTATTTGCCCTCCCTTCTATTGTCCCCCCTTTTTAACCTCCTTCCTCCTTCTTTCTTGTGGGGTAAGATACCCAATTGAGTGTGTATGTTATTCCCTCCTCATGTCAAATCCAATGAGAGCAAGATTCACTCATCTCCCTCACCTGTCCCCTCTTCCCTTCCTACAGAACTGCTTTCTCTTGCCACTTTTATGTGAGATAATTCGCCCCATTCTATCTCTCCCTTTCTCCCTTTCTCAATATATTCCTCTCTTATCCCTTAATTTGATTTTATTTTTCTTAGATATCATCCCTTTATACTCAACTCCCCCGTGCACTCTGTCTATATACATATATACATATACATATATATATATACATATATATGCATAAACACATACATATATATATACACCCACACACATACATATATAGACATACACACATATGTACATATATGTGTATATATATCTATATCTATCTATCTATACACACACACACACACACACACACACACACATGCATATATATGCATATTCCTTTCAGCTACTATGATACTGAGGTCTCATGAATCATACACATCATCTTTCCATGTAGGAATGTAAACAAAACAGTTCCACTTTAAAGTCCGTTATGATTTCTCTTTCTTGTTTGCTTTTTCATGCTTCTCTTGATTCTTGTGTTTGAAAGTCAAATTTTCTATTCAGGTCTGGTCTTTTCACTGAGAAAGTTTGAAAGTCCTCCATTTTGTTGAAAATCCATATTTTGCCTTGGAGCATGATACTGAGTTTTGCTGGGTAAGTGATTCTTGGTTTTAATCCTAGCTCCATTGACCTCCAGAATATCGTATTCCAAGCCTTTCGGTCACTTAATGTGGAAGCTGCTAGATCCTGTGTTATCCTGATTGTTTTTCCACAATATCAAATTGTTTCTTTCTGGCTGCTTGCAGTATTTTCTCCTTGATCTGGGAGCTGGGGAATTTGGTGACAATATTCCTAGGAGTTTTCTTTTTGGGATCTTTTTCAGGAGGCAATTGGTGGATTCTTTCAATTTCTATTTTACCCTCTGTCTCTAGAATATCAGGGCAGTTCTCCTTGATAATTTCTTGAAAGATGATATCTAGGCTCTTTTTTTGATCATGGCTTTCAGGTAGTCCAATGATTTTTAAATTATCTCTCTTGGATCTATTTTCCAGGTCAGTGGTTTTTCCAATGAGATATTTCCCATTGTCTTCCGCTTTTTCATTCTTTTGGTTCTGTTTTATAATATCTTGATTTCTCATAAAGTCACTTGCTTCCACTTGCTCCAATCTAATTTTTAAGGTAGTATTTTCTTCAGTGGTCTTTTGGACCTCCTTTTTCATTTGTGTAATTCTGTTTTTAAGGCATTCTTCTCCTCATTGGCTTTTTGGAGCTCTTTTGCCATTTGAGTTACTCTATTTTTTAAGGTGTTGTTTTCTTCAATATTTTTTTCTGTATTTTTTGAGGTCTCCTTTAGCAATTCATTGACTTGTTTTTCATGGTTTTCTCGTATCATTCTCATTTCTTTTCCCAATTTTTCCTCTACTTCTCTAACTTGCTTTTCCAAATCCTTTTTGAGCTTTTCCATGGCCTGAGACCAGTTCATGTTTTTCTTGGAGGCTTTTCATATAGGCTCTTTGACTTTGTTGACTTCTTCTGGCTGAATGCTTTGGTCTTCTTTGTCACCAAAGAAAGATTCCAAAGTCTGAGACTGAATCTGAGTGTGTTTTCACTGCCTGGCCATGTTCCCAGCCAACTCACTTGACCCTTAAGTTTTTCAGCAGGGTATGACTGCTTGTAGAGTAAAGAGTACTTTGTTCCAAGTTTGAGGGGATGTGCTGTTGATTTCAGAGCTATTTCTATACAGCCAGCTCTGCCACCCCAGCACTCCTCCTTCCTCAAGAACGGCCATCCTGGACCTGATGCAAATCTTAAGCAGGCTCTGCACTTCTGCTCTGATCCGCCACTTAATTCCTCCCACCAGGTGGGCCTGGGGCCAGAAGCAACTGCAGCTGTAGTTCTGTAGCTGCACCTCCCCCCCCTTCCCCTGGGGCAGTGGTCGACCTGCAAACTCTTTTCACTCTGTCCCCAGCAGCTTTTCCCACTAACTTTCTCTGTTGTCTTTGGTGTTTGTGGGTTGAGAAGTCTTTTAAGTGCCACAGCTCACTGACTCAGGGCACTAAGGCCTATTCCGCCTGACTCCTGGTCTGGTTGGTCTTGCCGCTGGCCAGGCTGGGTTCGTCTCCCCTCCACTCCGTGCATGATAGACCTCATCCAGCGACCATCCAGGCTGTCCTGGGCTGGATCCCTGCTTCCCTGTGCTATTTTGTGGTTTCTGCAGTTCTAGAATTTATTCCGAGCCATTTGTATAGGTTTTTGGAGGGACCTGGTGGGGAGTTCACACAAGTCCCTGTTTTCCAGCTGCCATCTTGGCTCCACCCCCTTCCTTCTGTTTTCTTCCTCTCTTCTTCCTCCTCTCCCTGTTCTCTCTGCTCTTACTTCTTTTAGAATCCATTACTTGGCTCATGGTTTTTTTTTCTCCACCCCAATTCTTGCTCTCCACTTTTGACTTCAAAATACTTGATGATAACTCTTTGAAAAACCTGACATTTATGTTCATTAACTTTTTCAATTGATGTGAACTTCATCCCTACTCATCACAGAAATTTGTAGTAGTTGCTATACTCTATTAGACTTATCATTCTTATCTGTTTAAATTTCAAGAATTTAAATGTTCTCCACTTCTACCTTTCCTACTACTCCACTCCTTCTCAACTTTCTCTTTATCCTTAACACAACTCCGAGTCCTTCAATCCCTTCCTATCCTTACCATCTATCATACTTCTTCTCACATCACATTTGTTTTCTATTCACAGCTTTGAACATGGATTTAACCACTTCCACAAGGAGCTGTGCTTTGACATTATGTCATTTATTTCTTGCCTTCATACAGATCATACCACACTGATACTGAACTCTTGATCACATTCAATAGTTGTCTTCTCTAGTCTTCTTCTTGTATACTGAATATTTGGGGGCAAAGTCATGAAACTGTGATGGCTGGCAATCCTACAATGTGATGTCCTGTAACCTAAACTGGATCCCTACCCCTGTGTAGCAATTTGTAAGAATTAATTTCTGATTTACTCTCCATCATATACCCTATTATGACCATTACAAAATTTCTCCTCTGTCTTCAAGACCCCAGCTTTAACTCCACTTAACAAATGACCTTGCTTTCTGCTCTACACAGATCAATCATACTATTTGTTAGGAGATCCTTGATTTCATCTTTCTAATACCCCACATTTCCCACATATTTACTCATCCTCTCCTCCTTACATCCTGTTTCAAATGATGTGATCCTTCTAACCAAGATTAACTCCTACACTTTTGCCTTTGATCCTTCTAGTTCTTGGAATTTGCTGACTAATCATTTCCTTATTTCTCCTTAAGTCTACCTCTCTAAATTGACTCCTTCTCTGCTGTCCACAAGTACGCTTATATCTTACCACTTATTAAAATGTGTTCACAATCCTGCTATCTCCTTGAAGTGTAATACTTTATCTCTATCTTTTGTAGCTAAAGTTTTAGGAAGAGTAATGTATTTTTTCATTGCCTTCAGTTCTTACCATCAATTCATACTCCAATCCTTTGCAGTGTGGGGAAGGGATGGAAGGGAGAAAGGTGTGTATTTACTAAATGTCTACTATGTGCCAGGCACTATGCTAAGCACTTTACAAATATCTCATTTGATCGTCACAAAAACCCTGTGAGGTAGGAGCCATTATGACCTTCATTTTATAGTTGAGGAAGCTCAGGCAGAGAAAGGTTAAGTGACAGTAAACATATGAGGCTGGATTTGAATTCAGGTCTTCCTAACTCCAGGCCCAATGATCTATTTGGTAATCATCTAGCTGCTAATGTGGCTCTCAGTCTTGAAACTTTGCTGGAATTGTTCTCTCAAAATCTCCAACAAACTCAATTTCCCACTTGATAGCCATTTCCCTTTTTTATCTTCTGATTTTTTTGTAGCCTTCAAAGGTCACTTTCTCCTTTCTTTTATTCTTTCCTTCTTTGGCTACCAAAACACACCTTTCTCCTGCTTATTATCCTAGCTGGTTAACCACTGGAGGCAGGGGTGCCACAGTAAGTAGAGCACTGAACCTGGAGTCAGCGAGACCTGAGTTCAAATTCATCCTTACTAGCTGGGCAAGTCACTTAACTACTTTCTGCCTGAGTTTCCTCAACTATAAATTATAAGTAACAGCAGCACCTGTCCAACAAGGTTGTAATAAGGATCAAATGAGATAATATTTGTAAACAGCATTTGAGAAGCTTAATAAATGTTTATGCCTTTTCCCTTTCTTACCATTGAATTTCCTTTACTGGTTGGTCCTCTTCCTCTTTGTTGCATACGCCCCAATAGTCAAACCTAAGCTGTCTTTTCACCCATTCCTCATTCTCATCCTCAGTGATCTAACTGGTGCCTATGATTTTAAGGATGCCTTCTATGCAGAGGACTTTCCATCTCTATATCAGCCTTGAAGCCCACTGCAAGTCTTTCTCAGAGATTAGAATAAGGGCAGGAGAGAATAGATAAAGGTGTAAAGGGGCTTTGAGTCATGGGATATGAGACTTAAGGGAGCTCTTCTCACCTGGATTATTGCAATATTCTTCTAATCACACCCTTGCCTCCCTTATCACACCTGTTTCAGTATTCTCTTTCTACTCGAATTTTCATACGGCAATTTGTTTGGATTTCTTCTGTGTTCCCACCCCTCCTTTCCATGTAGAATACATAACTGTTAACAGAACATAAGCTATTTTAGGGTTGCAATTACATCCTATTTTATCTTTGAATTCCCAGGGTTTGTATTTAGTAGATACTCAAAGAACAGAACTAGCCTTAGTGATTGGAAGTTACAGAAAAGCAGCTCTTAGTTTGCTGTAAAGAAAAAAGAAAACAGAAACTTCCTAATAATTAGAGTTCTCTAAAGTGATGTGGGATGGAGGGAAAGGTAGTAGATTCTCCATTATTGGAAGCTTTTCAATGGAGTCTGGATAAACACTGTTTGGTTATATTTGGTGAAGATCTAGCTCATAGCTCTTAGTTTAGGAGCAAGTACTATAATCAATTCATGGTAATTTGTTCTCCCCAACTTTCACTTATACCTTATTGAGATATTGTGTTTCTCTTAGCTTGTAAACAGTGGTTTACATACACCAATGGTTTTGTGCTCTAGGTTCCACTTTTATGTAGGAATATATGTAAAAAATGTTTCACAGGAATCTGGTACTGTTGAGGATGAGATGTGGCTATCTTAGAAATATCCATATATCTCAAGCAGGTTTGTGTTCTCCAGGTTCAATTAATCAAACAATGCACAAACATTTATTAAGCACACACTGTTTGCTAGGCACCATGTTAAGTAGTGGGGAGGTCAAGATTAAAGCAAAATAATCCATGGCCTTTAGAGTCTTACATTCCAATCCAGGAGACAACATATATGTATATAAATACACATACAGGGCATATACATAACAATACATACAAAGTAGCTACGAGGCAACCTTCGGTGGGAAGGCACAAAAAGCTAGAAAGGAAAAGTATCTTGCAGAAGATGACTCAAACTGCTTCTTGAAGGAAACTGGAGATTACAAGATGTGGGTGAAGAGAAAACATTCTAAGATTTGGAGCATAGTTAGTACAAAGGCACAAGGATGGAGAAGATGGGCTGTACAGTTTTGTGTACAGCCTAGTTACACCCACCAGTAAGCAAAACTAGATCACCATGCTATGAAGGACTTAGAAATGTGTCTATTATGGGGGAGGAGAGGGGGGAGGAAGCGGGGGTGGAGAGAGAGAGAGAGAGAGAGAGAGAGAGAGAGAGAGAGAGAGAGAGCCAGAGAGAGAGCCAGAGAGAGAGAGACAGAGAGAGAGAGAGAGGACAGAGAGAGAGAGAGAGAGAGAGAGAGAGAGAGAGAGAGAGAGAGAGAGAGAGACAGAGAGAGAATTGGGCCGGTATGGATGGACTATATTGTGCCTGGAGAAGAGTAATAACGTAACGAGACAGAAGAAGTAGAAAGGGGTTGATTTCTGAGGAGTTTTAAATGCCAAGCAGAAGAGTTTGTGTATGATCCTAGCAATATTAGGGAGTCATTGGAGTTTACTGAGTAGTGAGGGTGACAGTCCGACCTGCACTTTAGAAAAATCACTAAATTATTTGGGTTGTTAGGTAAAGGATGGATTAGAATGGGGAGAGACTTAAGTCGGGAGACCCAATAGGAGGCTACTGCAAAAATCAAGGCAAGAGATGATGAGAGCCCGAATTAGGTGACCCATGGGCAGATGGTTCTTTTAGTGGGCCAGTGAGCTAATATCTCTCTTTTTTCTCTCATCTTCTACGATTAAGGGACCTTAGGCATCATAATTCCTTTGAAAGATAAAAAGATTAGTCTGGCCTGTGGTTAGCTTTGTAGGCCCTCTTATATTAATCATACTCTATACACATATAGCCTTCACTCACATGAGCTGCTTCTGGGCCCATTAAACACACAGGGAGGACCTAGTGGGTCCTTGAAAAATTTAGGAACGTGAAAATAGAAAGTATAATATTTTAAATGTTTTTTTCTGTCTTTATTTGGTGTTTTACATACAGGGCTGTACTCAGGCAATTATGCTTCCAAGATTGACAGTTGATAAGAGTCATATTTCTGGGCTATAATTCCTAACCTCTCCTTACCTCCTTTCCTTTGTCCCCACAACCTCCACAACTAATTCAGTTATTGAGAGAATTTATGTTGTGGTGCAGTCTGGACCAAAACATGTCTTAGTCCTCTTCCTACTTTTCATACACATACGTGCATATACATATGCACACACACCTCTCTCTCTATGTCTATCTATTTCTCTCTCTGTCTCTCTCTGTCTCTCTTTGTCTCTCTCTGTCTCTCTCTCTCTCTCTTCCTCTCTCTCTTTCACTCTCTATCTCTGTCTCTCTCTGTCTCTCTGTCTCGGTCTCTCTCTCTCTCTCTCCTCTCTCTCTTTCTCCCCCTCTTTCCTCCCCCATAATAGACATACTTTTAAGTCCTTCGTAGCATGGTGATCTAGTTTTGCTTACTGGTGGGTGTAACTAGGCTGTTGAGTGTTATCAATAATGACTTGTGGGCAAGATGTGGAATAAAAGAAAGATCTAATTAAGGAGAGGTGTCAGTGTGAAAGGAGGGGAGAGAACATGAAGCAAAATTGAGGCATAACAGTTGGATGCAGAACTATTAAAAGAAGGAAACAAAAGCCTTGCTTGCACTGGATGAATTATACGAATATATCGACAAGAATTGAGCAGTATAATTAAGTTCCATTGGTTTTATCTGTACTAGTAGAGGGTGTACAAACTCTGCCCCCTCCCCCAAAACACTGTAATCTTTTTTTTTTAGTTATAGAACTTATATGCTTGGAGGTAGTTAGATTGCACCTGGAGTCAGGGAGACCTGAGTTCAAATCCAGCCTCAGATACTTGCTAGCTGTGCAAGTCACTTTAATGATTTGTGCTGCCATTTACTTATTATCAAAATGAGGATGATTATAGCACCAACTTTACCAATTATTATGAGGTTGTAATGAAAGAAAATGAGATAACACTTATGAAGCATTTCTCAAACCTTGAAGTGCTATATAAGTGTTAGACATTATTATTACAAGTCCTAAGAGAATAATAATCCCCTACATAGTAAATGACAGTGAGTCTCAGTGTTCTGCCAATAGTCATACAACTGGTATACGTCAGAGACAGGATCTGAACCCTGGACTTACTGAATTTAAGGGTGTGTCTCTATCCACTATACCACCTGGCCTCTCAACAGGATTTTTATTCAAAATTTACATATAAGGAAATAAGATCAGAGACATAAAGTGATTTTCTCCATTATCACACAGTTACAGTTGAAAGAACTCTGAAGTTAGAGGATTTAGGTTCTTCTTTCCTCTGACATTTTCCACCTATGTGACCTTGGACAAATCACCTAACATTTCTGGGCCTCAGTTTCCTCACCTGTAAAATGAGAGGGGTACATTAGAAGGCCACGGGGTTTCTTCCAGCACTAGCTATATAGTCTATGATCTCAAATAGGGAGAGAATGATGCTGGCCTGATTCAAACCCAGGACTTTCCTGACTCTATGCCCAGACCTCTTTGTAGTACCTCAGCTGCCATATGAGAGCATGTATAATAAATGTAATTGTGTCATTAGTATTTTACACATGGAATTATATTATAGTTAATGATGTTATTATCTTACGTATGATATTATCAGTAACCTGTTTTACAGTGGTATGAACACATATATGCACCAATAACAGTAGTAAAAAATAATTGGTCAGTCCTATTGTATAGAAAAGGGGGCCAAAAGAGCCTCCATCACTCATGGGAGGTAAATTATCTCTTCCAGGCAGGCTGTTTGGCTTCTAGGCTCAGGCAATTTAGCTCACGCAGATGGGCACTTTGTTTCTAAGAGGGAACATGTTTTATCAGCCTCGTTTCCATTGGGTCGGCCTTAGTAAGAGGCCAAGCCAAGAAGCTCCCCCACTTATACTGTGCTTCAGGTATGTGGAAGAAAGTTTTAGTAGCCCCAGAATTGCATTGCCTGGGGAGGACTTCTTTGGGGCAATATTCATTTTGATAATCATCTAGCCCATGTATTATGGTTGATTAATATTCGTTTAATGCAAGCTGTGCCTGTGGAACTCACATCCGGTCTTCCAGGCTGATACTCAGTCATTGCTATTAGAAAGTTGAAAAAAAACTCAAGCAATTTGAACAATAAGGAAGGAAAAAGGACTGAGCAACAGGGAAGTGATTCTCACCAATTTTGTTTCCATTTTCCCCCTCTTTGTTTTCATTCTGATGCCAGAGCAATTTTCCTCTCCTTCTGAGCACTCCCCATTGAAAAGCTAAGTGTTTCAAATAGAAAGGGAAGATTCACTGCAAAAGCTTGCATTACGGCAAGTTAAGGGTATACCATCTGACCATTAGTCCCCCACTGTGCCACAGAAGGACCGTTTTGCCGCAGCAGAAAGTAATTTCAGCCAGTAACAATTATTTACTTCAGGGAAAAAAATTGTTAAAGGAGGTAGAGCCAACTGGTGCTTGTGAGTGTGAGGTTTACATTGGTTATCCTGAAATTTCAGCTAGGAAAGAAAATCTGCCATTACTTCTCAAGAAAACAACATTTCCCTGAAATCATAATGGAATTTCACCGTCAGAAACATGATCAGCCTTCTCATCTAGGAAATCATTCTCCCTTCCCAAAGTCAATTTGCCTTGAGGTATTATATAAGTTGCCCTATTAAAAAAAATTGTGGGGTGTGGAGGAGGAGGAATAATTGAAACAAAAAAAAGAAAACTTCCCATGTTCATTCATGGTTTGCCATTAATAGCACATTTGTAGTTTTGTTATAAAAAGAATACAATATCAATTTCCCTTGATTATATCATTAATTGTTTCCTCTAACAATAAGAATGGGCCCCTTTGCAAATCCATAAATATTACAATTACCTCTTGATAATTAGAATCAAAAAATATTAACACTTAAGGGTGGACCAGACCTGAAGTATCACCCAGTCCAGGTCCCTTAGCTCATTCGTTTTATAGATCTAAAGACTGAGACATGGAGAACTGATGTGACTTGCTTCTTGTCACACAGTGTCAAAGACCTGAGATTGTAATCTAGGACTTCTTACTTATCACAAACTATTTTGGCATTTAAAGCCCTTTACAACCTAGTCCTAACAAATCTTTTCATCCTTATTTTATATTTATTCCCATTCATGTACTCTTAGGTACATCCACATTTGCTTTATTTCCATTTCTCACACATGACATTACAAATATGGTTTATATGTTTGAACAAGGTTGTGGTCCATGTCAGAAATGAACTTCCTCTTCCTCCCTGCCTCTTAGAAATCCAGTTTCCTTCAGATCTCCTTTCAAATGACTCTTCTTGCAAGGGACCATTCTTGATACCCCTATCCCTAATGGCTTCCTCTTGAATGTCCTTATATTTATTTTGTATGTAAAGTACTGCTACTTTCATATATGACCATTTAATTTCTTTTAAGGTGCAGGGGGAAAAGTAACATCTTTATGAGAAAAGCAGCTTGAAACTTTTATTTTCCCCCTACTAGAGTACATGTATTGAGATGACCCATTAAGAGATGCTCAGAGACAAGTGTACTGGCCAAAGGTGGGATTGGCTGCAAAGCATTCGCTGTCCCATCATAGTTTGTTTATATGTGACTGTTTTCAAGGCTTCAAAGTATATAGCTGAGAAACTGTAATTCATAGAACTCTTCTAGGAACTAAGTACAAATTGCATATCATTTATTCATATTACAGCGGTAGAAACTGCAGAGTTAGGTATGGGTCACTACTGATAAGGAGTTCCTCATTTGAAGCATTAGAAGCCATAAAATATGAGAAGATGAAACTATAGACATGAGAAGAATGAAAAGAAACTGAGGTAGCCTGAAATGAGAAATTGATGGCACAGAAATTCCCTTAATGCTTGCAAGAGTTGTCTGAGAGAGACCAAGAGCTCAACAGGCTTTGCAATTACTAGGAACTCACTGGAGGAAGCAAAATCCACAGACTGTGTGACAACTCCCAGTGCACTGAACCAGACTAAAACGTAGTTGGAAAAACATTTAGCAAAATAAATAAAAACAAAATAGAGCAAGGGCTATGTTAGATTGTGAGCTCCTTGAAGGCAGAGATAGTTTCTTGCCTGTTTTTGTATCTACCATCTTTAGCAGAGGGCCCAGTGCATAGTAGTTACTCAATAAATAGTTTTGATCGGTTTTCTCAGTCAATATGCAGCCCATAGGGATCCTTATATCAAATTTTCACACCATGGATACCAGAGCTTGAAACCTGACAAGACAGAAAATCCCAATAGATGCTCCAGGAGCTAGTTTATTGAAGGAATCCTACTGTTCTAGGCAGAGTTCTGACTGACCCTTTAACATTGTCTATAGTAGGCTATAGAGGAAAAAACCCTCAAGAGCTTCACTGACTGCTCTTGAACTATCTTCTTTTGACCAAGAGAGAGAATATGCTAAAAGTTCCAGTGAGCAGAACTGAAGTACTTTGTATTTTTTTGGAGTCACTAAAATATCTTAACATTGCTACAACACCCAGACAAAGGATCAGGCTTGGAAATCTGCAGATCTGGGTTTTAGGACTTTTTATTCCCTAAAAGAGTGTGACACTGGGACTTTGCTGAAAGAAATTCAGTGGCCCAAGTGTAGCAGGTAAGTAGCTTTGTTCAGTAAGAGATCAACAAGACCCATAAGAGGAGCAGGTAATGTGGGATATAGGCTGTTCCCAGTTTCATAAGTTGCCACAGGCATCTGGGTTTTCCTAATTATGAGACTCATTGCTTGTTTTTTTTCCTACTCTGACACAGACATTGTGAGAATTCGTATAGGAGTTGACCCAGATTCATAGGTGGATACATACATTGATTTTTCCTGATTTTACCATGATTAAATATTATTTTATGATTGTTTCCACATTAGTCTTCTAATAAATATGATGAGCAAACTAGTGTGTGTCCTTTAGTGATTTACTCTACATTTCTTGGCCTTAATAGCCTCAACTACAGAATGAAAGAAATTGTATAAGTGTTTCTCTCCCTATTTTGTAGATAAGGAAAATGAGACTCAGAAAAATTGTGTGTTATGCCACAGGTTATACAACTAGTTTGTGTCAGATCTGTGACTCTAATCCAAGGCATCTGACAGTAAGACCAGAACTGTCCCCATTAAATCTCTAATTCTAGTATATGTGTTACCAAAGAGAGCACCCCCTACATCTCAATGCCTACTTGCCTGTATAGCTCCTGAATCCCCATATAAGTTCCTTATTTATATTAAATCAGTTACAATGACACCATTGACTTAACATCACTGACTCAAACATCATCATCGTCATCATCACTATCATTTATAAAATACTTTAAAGTTTGCAAAACACTTTATAAATATTATCTAATTTGATCCTTAACATCAACCCTATGAGGTAGGTGCTATTATGATCCCCATTTTACAGAAGAAACTAGAGCAGATAGAAGTTGAGCCCAGCTTGCCAAGGGTCACAGAGCTAAGAGCCCACAGGTGAATTTGAACTGAGGTCTATCTGATTCCAGTTGTCTAACCATTGTACCACGTAGCATCCCTGTGGGTGCTTTAAATTATCGCAATGGTACCACTCTGTTGGAATTGTGATTCCATTTTATGCTGTATTGTCTAGACTTGGAGTCAAAGGGCCTTTTCTGCCTTTGTCAACACATTAAGGGAATGTTTTCTAAGACTCCTTCTTTGCTTACTGCACTGGCATTACCTGTGCACATGGAAACTCAGGTTTCTAAACCCATAGAAAGTGAAGGTGTCCTTCTCATTTCAACACTTTGGTTGTTGCTGCCAGATCCATAGCCATAATCAGTTTTCTCTGGCTGTTCTTCCTTGGCTAAACATATTTCTTCAATATCACCTAACCTAGAAGCTAAAATGTGGTCTCAAATGCTCAAACTGAGGAGCTGATAATCATTACTGAGAAGTCTACTATAGAACACATTTTATGATAAGGAGAAATTGCCATGTATTATCAACAGGCTCTACAACATGATGATATTGGTCAAAATAATGTCTAACGGGCTTTGGTCTCCATAGGAATGGCACCTAAAATGAATCTGTCAGCAATCTGTTATTCTATTAAGATAATACTAAGCACTAGTTTGGATCATAAGATGACAATCCAATGCCTCTTTTAGCCCATGAGGCCCCCAGAGGTTAAGTAACTTTCTCATGGTCACCACGATATTGAGTAAAGAATTTTTGCCAGGCATCTGATCTGATTCTTAGAGATGTGCTGAATAAGGTTACAAAGGTTTTGGGGATATTGTATAGGGTTCAGTTTACAATGTACTAATGAGGATATTTTTTAACGACATTGCTTCATATAAGGGAGCAAAGTCATATGAGCTATGCTTAGAACTGTGTTGACAACCACCCAATACTTCCCTCCCCCCAAAACATACATGTGTTTTTAAAATTCAGAATACAAGTATATTATTAATTAAAAATCATCTCAATAATCAACTAAGCAGTTATCAAGTTAATCCCTACATTCTAGTTACTGTACTGGGCAGCTAGGTGTCTCAGTGGATAGAGTGCCATGCCCAAAGTCAGGAAAACTATAGTTCAAATCCCATCTTAGACACTTCCTAGCTGTGTGACCTGGGACACTTAACCCTATTTCCCTCAGTTTCCTTATCTGTAAAATGAGCTGGAGAAGGAAATGGCAAACTATTCCAGTATCTTTGCCAAGAAAACCCCAAATGGGGTCATAAAGAGTCAGACATGACTGAAATGACTGAACAACAAAAGTACCCTTTGTTGTTGTAAAACCCTGGGATTCAAAAGAAAAGCAAAATTGGTGCCTATGGCTCAAAGTGCATTTTAGGTTTAAAATACTTGCTTAGTGCTTGTTCCAATTATAAGAAAGGGATTTTTTTTCTTCCTCCAACAGATTATTCTGTCAATCAATGGGGGCAAGCTAGAACAGAAGGTGTTGTAAATCTTCTGCTAATTCAGTGGCCATGCCATATTTTTTCAGTGGAAAGATGCTGATAAGTATATCACTTATTTTCTTACTCCAACACTTCAAGTATGTGTGACTTAATCAGTGTGTCTACTCCTGCCACCAACACAGATTGCAACTTCTTGAAGCTTTTGTAGCTAGTCTTCTGTAGCAGCTATAGTTGAAAAAGTTCACTGGTGAAAGCTATTTTGTGATAAGCCTTTCTGCACTCACTTTGGGTAGGCTGGTTCTCTGATAACAGATACACATCAGTCACTGTACCTATAACTAAAACTTACTCAGGTTTGTAGGACCTGTCATGATTTGAATTTCCTGCACTAAAAAGAGACATTAGATAAAGATCAGAATTTAGATAAATCACTTACAGTATTTAATCCCATGTCCGTGGATATCTGCCCACTGGCAGACAGGTGAACCCCTCTGAGAAAGTTTAGCTAGTCATATGTAGGTGCAAAGAATTAGAATATCATAAAACAATAGAACTAGAAGAGACCATAATAGTCCATAAGGAAAAAAAAAACAGAGATTCAGAGGGGGGAAATGACCATTTAAAACTAACCAAATCATTAACATTTCAATGATTATTATTAATGCAAATTATCTCCCATTTAACTTTTGAACTTCTGGGAAGAATTCAAGTCCATCCCATTTTAATTTCCCAAAACTGTAACTTGAAAACTTAACTGCAAATTGAAAATAAAAGAAGGAATAGATGACAAAGGGGAAAAAAGATAAACATTTCTAATAATCAGATGTTTTAGTGGGTGAAAAAGATAGCAAGAAATGTAATAATTAGTGAAAAAGGTACATAAAGTTGTGACTGAGTGGAGGTACACAATTCACTTGAGACATTCTATATTTAACCAGAAAAAGAAAAGAAGAAAAATTGGAATAATTAGGGAGGAATGGGGACTTTGCAAAAGTAATTTTTGGCAAGAAGCAGGTAAGGGAATACTTGTACATTTTGGACATATACAAATCAGTGAGTCCAGATAACATAAATTTTAGTATGTTGAGGTTATTGTCTGGCTCTGATTATAGCTTCTCCTTAAAATCTATTTGGATGGAATGGAACTCACTTCCTGAGTTTTAAGGAGAAGCTACCAACTTAACCTCTCTGGTCCTCAGTATTCTCCTCTATAACATAAGGGCTTTGGACAAGGTGTTTAGGGTCCCTCTCAGTTCTATCATTCTGTGATTCTATCTATCCTTGAGAAAGGAAACACTCTGTTCTTTGCTGAGCACCATGTAGCTTTTGCTTGATTTGATGACTTTTTCTAAATAAAAGACAAATGGGCAAAAAATATAGTGAAATAGAAAATGTTGGCTATTTTTCATTCTATCATCATGATGCCACAGATGAATAATTTAGTAAATAATCAGTCAATAAGAAAACATTAAGGGCCTACTAAATTCCAGGCACTGTGTTGGGCTAGGAATTCAAAATAAAACCCCAAATCAGGGTCCCTGCCCTCAATGAACTAACATTCTAATGGAGGGAGGGAGAACAACATGCACACAGATATGTACAAATAAGATGAGATAATAATAATAGTAATATTTTTTATAGTTCAGTACAGTTTACAAAGTGCTTTATATATGGTACCCCATTTGATCCTCACAATAACTCATCTCATAACTTAATATAATCCCTCTGTTCCTCAGTATTGTGTCCGACCTGTGGTAGAACATTCCAAGCTTGTATTGGTCTGATTAGCTTCAGTTGGACACAGTGAAACTTAACTCTAACATAGTGATGTCATTTTGGTCTTCTTTGAGAATGAAGGACAACAACCAGTAATATATCTGTAAAATTAGAGGACCCAATTTGTCTCTTAAGTTTCCCTTAACTTTAAAATCCATGTTTCTCTTTGGCTGAAGATTGGTGGGGTTGTGTGCACAATCTTATGTTGTCCAGAATTTATTATGTTTCCCCATAAACTCTCCTTGACTTCTACTTCTTACTGTAGAGGGCAACGCCATCCTCCCAATCCCATAGGATCTCAACTGAAAAGTCATCTTGGATTCTTCATTATCTCTCATTTCCCATATCCAATCTGTTGCCAAAGCCTGTTGATTTCACTTTTGAAACATCTCCCAATATGGCCAGTTCTCTCCTCTGACACTAACACCACTCTTACAAAGGGCCATCACCTCATACCTGGATTGCTGCAATTGCCGGCTTGTGGATCTGCCTACCTCATCTTTCCCTACTCCAATCTAACCTCCATCCATCTATTAAAGAGATTTTCCTTAAATTCGGGTTTATTTTTGTCACCCTGACCCCCAACTCAATAAACTCCGGAGGAGGCTGATTCCCCATTGCCTCTAAAAGCAAATACAAAATGCTCTATTTTCTATTCAAAGACCTTGATAACTAAGCCTCCTCCTACATTTCCAGTTTGCTTACACCTTACGTCCCATGAGTACTCTTCAATCCTGTGACACTGGTCTCCTGGCTGTTCTACTAATAAGACACTTCATCTCTTCCTGCCAATCATTCTCTCTGGCCATCCCCCATGCCTGGAATGCCAATGTGAGTTACTAGGTTTGTGTAAATGGAAGCAAATTTGTTGGTACCTGAGATGTAACTTGAGATACAACATGATAATAACAGAGAATTTGAGTGTAATAGTGTGATAGTGATCCTTCTCTTTGAAGACTGGCCAGAGTGAAAGTATGGTGATCCAGGTATAGTCTGTACATCATCTTCTCTATGTAAGCTAGAGTGAGTAAGTCAGCCCTGGAACATTCTTCCTCTTTACTCTAATTACTGATCTCTCTGGTTGGTTTCTTTCAAATCTCAAGTAAAATCAACCCTTCTACAGGAAGCCATCCCTATCCCCTCTTAATTCCAGTACCTTCCCTCTATTAATTATGTACTATTTATCCTATATATAGTTTGCTTTGTGCATATTGGTTTGCAGGTTGTCTTCCCCCATTAGATTTTAAGTTGCTTGAGTGAGGGGACTTTTTTTTTCTTTTTGCATCTCTAGAACTTAGCAAAATGCCTGGAACATTTGTTGTTCAGTCTTTCACTTGTATCTGACTCTTTGTGACCCTATGGACCATAGCACACCAATGCTGTCCATGTGGTTTTCTTGGAAGAGATACTGGAGTGATTTGCCATTTCCTTCTCCAGTGGATTAAGGCAGACAAAGGTTAAGTGAATTGCCCAGGGTCACACAGCTAGTGAGTGTGTAAGGTCTTCCTGATTCCAGGTCTAGCACTTTATCCACTAAGCCATATAGCTGCTTCTGTTCCTATGTGCCTGGCACATAGCAGGTGGTTAGCAATGATTAATTGATTGATTGTAGCTAGCTAAAGATTTTAGCCAAATATCAGAAACAGAACCTTTTTTTTACTATCACATATTTCATCTGATTAATAAATGTAGTGTGGGCAAAAATATAGCCTTAAATCTCAAATATGATTTATTTTAAAGTGAATAGGTAATATACAAATAAATACACAAAAGTATGGGATCAAAATATTTGCTATGTATGCTTTCAAATGGAGACATTTTATCCATTTTTATCATCTTTGTTCTCTTCATTTTTACTATTTTTGTTGACATCCAGGCAATATTATGTTGGTAAATGTTTGACAACTGACTCTCAAAAAATGTATGCACCAGACACTTTTAACATAAGTCTGAATCTTTAGCATTTTCTCTGTCATTTTCTTATGTCTAGATCGGGGCTTGGCCAACTATGGACCAGAGGCCAAATTCAGCCTGCTATCATTTTGTATAACTTGTCTAGCTAAGAGTGATTTCTACATTGTTAAATAATGTTTTGTATTATTTCAAAATTTAGAAAAAAATAATTCTTGGCTCCTGAAAGTAGAAGGCCATAGATCAAGGAAGCTAGCAAGCACAATGGATAAACCTGGAATCTACTCTAGCCATGGCGTCAGGAAGATTTGAGTTAAAACCTGGCCTGAGATCCTACCAGTTGTGTGATACTGGGCAACTCACCTATTTGCCTCCATTTCTTAATTTGTAAGATGAGGATAATAATAGCAGCAATCTCTCAGGATGGTTGGGAGGATCAGAGGAGCTAATTATCATAAAGCACTTAGGACAATGAGAGGCTCCTACTGAGAATAGATAAATGTAAACTATTTGTTGGGGGGCAGGGCAATTACGGTTAAGTGACTTGCCCAAGGTCACACAGCTAGTCTATGTGTCAAGTGTCTGAGGCTAGATTTGAACTCAAGTCCTCCTGACTCCAGGGCCGGTGCTCTACTCACTGCGTCACCTAGCTGCCCCCATAAACGTAAACTATTATTATTGTTACAGTCAATAGTTTCCTGGTCTTATTCAATAAAACAATATATTGATCCCTGATTTATAATGTTTGCCAATTTTTAAGGTATATATGCTAATGCTGAATGTTTAACAATCTGCTCTCCTAAACCTGTTTAGCTGGTTCCAGCACACCCCTTCATTGATGGGGATATAAAATTGATAACTTTATAATAAAAGATAAACAATTTTTAAAAGTTAAAAATTATAATTACGGGCTACAGTTAGGCTGTATGTAAGCTACACATAGAAAACAATGGACAGACTATATCTTGATCAAAATGTCATCTCTACTTCATTTCTCTCTGTCTTTATCTTGCATATAAAATGTAAGCTTTTAGAGGGGAGGGGTTGTTTTGTTTTTGTCTTTGTGTTACCAGTGCCAATGACGGTTCCTGACAGGTAGACAATCAATCAACGTGCATCATTATTAAGTGCCTAAAATGTACCAGGGAATACACTAGGTGCTGGACATACAAAGACAAAACCATCAGTAGCATACATTTTAGCAAGAGAAACAAATATACTCATTTACATCTATATGGAATATATACAGTGCATATATGTGCACATATACATTATACATATTATATGTAATGTATATATAAAGTATTTGGGGAATGGAAAGACACTAACAGCTAAGAGTATAGGAAAAGTCCTTGTGTTGGCAGAGTCACACGAACTGAGCAATGGAGGAGGCTAAGGATCTCAGAAGTAGAGATAAAGAGACAACACATTTCAGGAATAGAAATTTCATTTTGCAGAGGGTCATAGGATCATAGATTTAGAATGGGAACCTTAGATGTGAGGTCCAAACTCTCTCCTTTTACTGATGAGGAAATTTACTTCCAGAGATGAGAAATGATTTGCCCAAGATAACAGGTAACAAATGGCGGGACCCAATATGAGTCTTCTTGTTGCAAATCTAGCTTTCTTTACACTTTGATACCCTATAGGAGATGGAAAATATGAGGATCAGGAATATGCTAAATCATAGAGTATGTGAGGAAAGTAATAGGTTTAATTGTAATGCATGCATGTTACCTTGCATGGGGCCACTACCCACACTATCTCATATATAACACAATATCTATGCACACATCCTCACTTTGTGGGCTGACTCACTCACTCTAGCGTACATATAGAATATAATGTACACACTATAGCTCTGTCCAGTCTTCAAAGAGAAGGATCACTACTGCCCTATTACACTCAAAGTCTCTGTTATTACCCTCTTATATCTCAAGTTACATCTCGGGTACCAACACATTTGCTTCGATTTACACAAACCTAGCAAGTTATAATAATGACACAGGTCTTAATGTAAATATCTTACTCACTTATTTAACAATAGGTAAAAGTAATAATAATATCATGGCTATTTATATATTAAAGCAAATGCACAAATATTAAGTGCATCACACAGAAACCTGAGTCACCATCTCCTGCTAATTGACTCAGTATCGATAGAAAAAGTATGGCCTACGGTTATGGAAACCTGGAAGTGAGACACAGGAGAAGAGACAACCCATGTGTTTGGGTAACTCATAAAACTAGAATGTAAATTCCAGTGTCATATTTCTGCTTCAGGAACAATTCATACAAGTTCCTTGATGAAAGTAGCTTTTTTGTTGAACAGCTGTTTCCACTACTAAGTTGACCTGAACTGTGCTCACTGGGCATGGCATCCCAGACAAACTCATTGATTGCAGAGTAACTTCTCTGATTCACTCTTTCTAAGCTATTCCCCCGCTCAGCTCAACGACAACAGTGTACCATGATCAACTGTGAATGATTTAGCTCTTCTCATTAATACGATGATCCAAGAAAATTCCAAAGGACTTATGATGAAAAATGTTGTTGAACTCCCAAAGAAAGAACTGATGAAGTCTGACTACAGATGGAAGCAGACTTTATTTTTACTTTCTTTCCTTTGTTTTTTTTTTCTTTTTTGGGGGGGGCAGTCTATGTTTTCTTTCACAACACAGCTAATATAAAAATAAACTTTGCATAACTAAACATGCATCATCAATGTCGAATTGCTTGCCTTCTCAAGTAGGGGAGAGGGTAAAGAGAGAACTTGAACTTAATTTTTTAAAAACGTATGTTGGAAATTATTACATGTAATTAGAAAAAAATAAAACATTTCACTTGAAAACAACAACGTTAGTATAAGAGAAAGCTATTTTTCCCTTTAATCCATTTTCTGAAATCTGTCTTTTCAACTATCTTTTATCTTTCTAGGTATGGACTTTGGATCTTTTCTGTGAATTATCCCTTCGCTTAAAGTTAGTAACCAAAGTCTTATATTCTATGAACAAGTAAATAGCATTGGCCCAATATCACATAACAAATAGTTCTGGAGTCCCTTATAGCTCCAGTATACTTCAGCTTATCACATGCAAAAGATCAACCACTGTCTTCAAACTCTGTCTGAATAACTTTCTCTTGGATATTGGTGTGAACACCTATGCCCCAGGCATTGTCAAGACTGACTTTACTTGCCCACTGCTTATGTTCATAAACAGACTTATGTTCCTAACTACCTTTCATAAGTCTCCAAAGGAAGACCCAGAAACAGATTGTGAAGTGCTTTAAATGCCAAATAGAGGACTTTTCATTTTATTCTAGCTTCACTGGGGAGCCATAGAATCTTTCAGAACAGGAGAGTGACATAGCAAGAACTATGCTTTAGGAATATCACTTTGGCAACTTTATGGAAGATGGATTGGGGGAGGGGGTGCGGTTGTGGAAAGGACTTGAGACAGGGAGAATAATTAAGCAGCTGTTGCTATAGTACAAGCAAATTTCCAAAGTTTTGTGTCTAAAATATAGCTGTTATATTCTGTATCTGGAGTTCATAACCTCTCTGTGAGGTTTCTTTTCTTTTCTGCTTATTTATGCATATTTGCTTTTTTTTTTTCAAATTGTGAGAGACAAGAGAGAGAGAAATTGAAAATACAATTTAAAAATAAAAGATGAGAAAAATAGTATAGGCAAAAAGTGATAGAAGAATAGGTACTTCATAGATATTTGTCAAATGTAATTTGATTTATCTACTCATGCACTAATTCTCTCTGGTGGAAAAGACTTTTTTGCATATATACATGGAAAATGTGCTTCCTAAAGATTGGTTTGTGATGCAGCTGCCCAGTCAGCCCACTTCTTGAAGGCCTATTTTGTGATGCAGCTACCTAGAATGCATTATACTAAAGACGAGATGTTGTTGGCCTAACACTTTTTGTGTCACAACATTAGGAGTAAGGGCCTGGAGTCTGATTTAAGCCTTAAAACGCTGACTTTGAGTTCATGCAGTTCTGCTTTCCATCTTTGAAACGAAACCCTGGATGTATGCTTATGTTAGCAGGAAGAAAGGAAAATGTGATCTAAGCTGTAGTAAGAAGTAGGAATTATTGCTTTATATTCAATTCAACAAATAACATTTATTAAATGTCAATTTTATGGAAGTCCCTATTCTGAGGTAGATCCAAAGTGTTTTTTGTTTGTTTGTTTACTGCATAAGGAAAGGGAGAAGGTGGACATGACACAGATTCTGCCCTCAAAAACTTCACAGAGGTAATGGGTGTGAGTGGCATACAAGAAAGAATACTGGATTTAGAATCAAAAGATAAGAGTGGGGATTCTGTTATAAAGGGTGATGGGATCATAGATTTAGAATGTGAAGGAATCTTGGGTATGTTGCAGTTCAAAAGCCTTCCTTTTACTGATGAGGAAACTCAAGCCCAGAAGTGGCAAATGATTTGCCCAAGGCTATTCACTTAGCAAATGTTAGGATCCAATCTGGACCTTCTTATTCTGAATCCAGCTCTCTTTTCACTTCAACATACTAAAGATGATGAAAAGTGTGAGAACAGGAAGAAGGCCAGTTAGACCAGATCATAGAATATGTGAAGAACAAGAAAAACAAGGACTAGGGAGATAGTGATTTAACGGCAGGAATGTGAGGAGGTCACTTTATATCTTCGCCCCTTGTTTTTCTTATTTGTAAAAATTGATAATTTTTAGTTTTGAACATCTCCAGTGTACTCTCCAGCCCTGAATCTAAGATCCTAATAGGAGAGTTAAATTACAAACACACAAAATAAACTTTGCCTCACTGGGATTTTTTAAACAACCGTGTAATGAATACTTGCTTATTTTTGTGTTGTGTTGCTTATAATTGTATTCATTATTCTCATCCATGCCTTCATATATATAATTCTTATTATGCTATAAATCATTCAGAGAGGATCATCCCAATCCATCACAGGCCTCTTTATCACTTAACATTTTGTGAGTACCAGCACAAGCTATCTCTGTCATCCCTCACTTTTGTTACACAACTGGCACACTTATTTTTCCAACCTTACATTTCCTTTTTCTCTAGTTTCATTTAGGATGGAGTTCTCAATTATTGATCTTAATGTTTTTCCTAATCCAGGAGATCAGTTTGTAACTCATTTTATATGGATTTCACCAAGGTTAATTTTAAGACTAAGGACAGTCAATAGTTAACAAGCATTTACAAAGCACCTACTATATGCAAAGCACTGTGTTAGACACTGAGGATAGAGATACAGAAGACAGGAATTCCTTGCCCTTAAGGGGTTACAGTCTAATGGGAGAAAACATAAAAAGAAGCTGAAAAGTGGGGTGCAAGGAGGGCACGAGGAAGTTCAGCACTAGGGGGCAGAGTGGAGAAGTCAGAGAAGTCCCACAGTAGTGCAGCCAGATGAGAAATGAGGAGGTGCCTGGGCTGAATTCCTTCCTTAAATGGAGGTTTGGGAGTTCATGGCTCCACCCTACAATGAGAAGGGCAAATGTAGTAATGAAGTGGATCTTTCAGGAGGATAAGATTTTCCCAGTAATGAGCTTCCTGGGGCACAGTGCAGAAGCCAAAAAGTCCCAAAATAGTGTAGCCTATGCATATTATTTTATATAACACTTAACACTTTCCCCCTCCTTTTTGCCACTTTAAAAGCATCACTGAAAAAGTGGAATCAATCAGTAGGCATTTATTAAGCTACTACTGGATGGCAAGCATGGTGCTAGAAGCTAGAGATAAAGATGCAAAAATGAGATAGTATCTATTCTTAAGGTTATATTCTCTTAATGTAAGCAAAATGTTAATAGATAAGTAAATTAAGGTGTGCAAAATAAATATACAATGATTTGCCTACAGAGGAAACTAATAATGGGGATAATCAGAAAAAAAAATGTTCTCTTTTAGGAGGTGTAGCTGTGGCCTCTAGGAAGGGGGAGCTTTCCAAAACTACTTTGTTTCATAGATTGTCAAGGACAAAGTAATGATCACTTAGCAGCCAATTTACAGTTGACAGCTTTTCCATACTAAGCTACCATGATCCTGCAATCACAGACCTTGTGTCCCACTAGCATACCTTTGGTAACTTCTGTACCGAAAAGAAGCATTGGAATAAGGCTTCAGTGGCAGACGAATAGCTGGTGTGTGTGTGTGTGTGTGTGTGTGTGTGTGTGTGTGTGTGTGTGTGTTCTGCTCATCTTGAAGGAATGAGATCATAGATGTATTGAAATAGGAAAGTAAATGTTATCAAAATGAAATTATAAAATTTAAAAATCTAAAAATTAATTGACATTAAGAATTGTTTAAAAAATCAATGCTAAAGGTCAGTCAGAAGGTACCAGTGCCATCATTCTCCTAGAAGTCACTTTTAGAGGTAGACTAAATCTAGAGTATTTTAAGTTATCAGATGAACACCTATAGATTCTCTTCATTTTGCCATTTCCCACAGATGTGTTCTCTGCCTGATTTTCTACCTTTAGTTCTCAGACTCTGGCATACTTTTTCTTTCTTTCTTTTTTTTTGAGAACTGTTTTATGCTCAGCAAATAATTTGTTCACTCAGTTAATTGAACAGATTGTCATGATAAAACTTAAAGTAAGAAGCCTCTCTTCACATAGCTAAGCAAAGGTCATGCTCCAGCAGTTTATGAGTTGTTTGACTTTGGAACAGTTATAGGATCCTAGATTTACAGCAGGAAAAAAATCTTAGAGGATCCAGCCCCCTCATTTTTACATATGAGAAATCTGAGGCTTGTAGAGGTTAAGTGACTTACCCATTTGCATGTAACTAATGCATGTGGGAGGCAGAACTTGAACCCACATTATCTGGACCCTAAGCCCAACATTCTATCCACAACACCAAGCTTCCATTCATTTGTCATCTTTGAGAATGAACTTCGCCATATATAAAAGTCTGATAGTAACACTTATAAAAATCTTCCTCACAGAGTTACATTAAAAGACATGTTTTAAGACCTTTGTAGTCATATACAAATTGTTCCAAAAGTTTTTGGGCAGTTTTAAGATTTAATAGATTAAAGGTACACTAAGACATTTGAAATGCCACTCATATATGCATGTATATGTTTGTAAGTATGTATGTATTTAAGGATATATAATATACACACACACACACATATATGTATATATACATATATACATATATATATATATACATACATACACACACATATAGTCTATAAAACCATATATGGACTACAAAACTATACACACATGTATATAGATATATACACAATACTATATATTGTTATTAAGTCAGAAATTTTGACAGTTTTCAATGTGGATTCAAGAACATCAATTGCTAGCATGATTAAGGTTTGATATGTTCCAGAAGTAGATGTTGCCTAGATTTTCTCCTCCATTTAGTAAATTGCCATATGTCAATATTCTATACTTTCTTTTGAACAGATTTTTAACTTATATGTCAGATCAAGAAAAAAATCTACTCAAATCTT
Source organism: Trichosurus vulpecula (assembly GCF_011100635.1). Lineage (NCBI taxonomy): Eukaryota > Metazoa > Chordata > Mammalia > Diprotodontia > Phalangeridae > Trichosurus > Trichosurus vulpecula. Next base: position 235,415,512 of record NC_050575.1, on the reverse strand, counting down.
CCAAGTTTCATGCACATTTCTCTCATATATATATATATATATATATATATATATATATATATATATATATATATATATCTTTCCTATTCATTTTACTTGGAGTGGTAAACATTAAAAATGTTTTCCTATGGTTGAATAATTTCTTTAGTTCATGACCAGTTATTAACAGCTCATTATTCTATCATGTTTTCCTAGTATTTGCTTTGTGCAGTTGCTAGTGCTAGTATTATTAGTTCCATTTTATATATGAGAAAATTGATAGTCAGAAATGTAAAGTGACTTCTCTAAATTAAGTAGTCAACCTGTCTCTCAAACCCAGGTTTTCTAATTCCAAATCTAATGCTCTTTCTATTATACCATGTGGCCATTCACAGAAGGAAGATCATTTAAATTGCTTTAAAATGAATTTTGTTGGTACTGTTTTACTTGCAATCATTTCTATATATTGCTCCCTCATCCATGAAATTAACCCCTCCTTCTAACCAGGAAAAAAAAAGGCAAGCAAAAACAATTGACATAGTGAAGACCTTTGAAGAGATTATATATAAATACATGCACACACACACACACACACACATATACACATGTATATGTATGTACACACATATATATGTATGGCATGTATATGCACACATATCTATATCTATGCAGATATAGATACAGATATATAAATATACATATATCACATTACATCCCCACTATTCTCTGGTTCTCTGGCAAGAAAGGATGTATAGGGGTGGAGGGAAGATGGTAGAGTAAAAGCAGGGATTTGCTTATGCTATCCCCCAAACCCCTTCAAATACCTGTAAAAATGGCTCTAAACAAATTCTACAGCTGCAGTACCCACAAAATGACAGAGTGAAATAAATTTCCAGTCAAGACAACCTGGCCTGTGACCAATTTGTGTTTTTCTTGGAGGCTTTGGATGTAGGAGCTTTGACTTTGTCATCTTCTTCTGGTTGTATGTTTTGATCTTCCCTGTCACCAATGTAAGATTCTATAGTCTGATTTTTTTCCACTGTTTGCTCATTTTCCCAGCCAATTGCTTGACTTTCAAGCTCTTTGTCAAGGTGTGACTCTGCTTCCAGTCAGGGTAAGGGGGTACTGTCCCAAGCTTCAGGGATTTTGTGCAGCTATTTTCAAAGTTACTTCTAGGGACCCATAAATTTTCATTTCTTTTAAGGTGGTATGATCAAAAGGGAGATGTTAACTCCTATCTTGGCCTGTGCTGTGGTCTGTGAGTGACCTCAAGCACTCTTTTCCACCTTGGAACTGTGGGAAGGATTCCCTCTCCACAGCCACTATATGGTCCACCATGCCAGTACTCCTCCTCACCCCAGGACTGCCATCTGGGACTGTAACCCAAAGCCAACAGGGCAAAGTAAGAGAATCCTGCCTCAGTACTAGCAAAGAGATCCCTGTAATCCCCCTCTGATTGGCCACTCTATTGTCGTGGAGCTCTGGAAACTGCCATTGCTGCTGCTGAAGCTGCTGCCACCACCCCGGGGTCTGGGGCTGGACTGCACTGCTCTCTCACCCAGGTCCAGAGAGACCTTTCCCAATGACCTTCTATGTTGTCTTTGGTGTTTGTGGATTGAGAAGTCTGGAAAGTGCCACAGCTGCTAGTGATTTATTCCCCTAAGGCCTGATCCAGCCCCCTCCGTGTCGGCATGGCCCATGGTGGGGTGCACTCCTCTCCCAGCCATGGTGCAATAAACTTTCCTGTTGACCTTCCAGGTTTCTCAGTGTTAGGGTAGATGGAAGGAATATATGTATTTACATATGCATATACATATATACACACATATATATGCGTATACATATATATGTGTGTGTGTATATATAGATATATAGATATAGATATATTGATAGGTAGATATAGATAGATATAGATACACACACATATATACATATACATATATACAGAAGGCACAGGATGAGTTGAATATGAAGGGATGATATCTAAAAAATAAAATTAAAGGGTAAGAGAGGAATATATCAAGAGAAGGAGAAAGGGAGAGATAGAATGGAGTAAATTATCTCACATAAAAGAGGTAAGAAAATGCCTTTACAATGGAGGAGAAGGAGCGGAAGTGAGAGGGAATGACTGAACCTTACTCTCATTGGATTTGGGTTAAGGAGGGAATAACATGCACACTCAGTTGGGTATCTTACCCTACAGGAAAGTAGGGGTAAAGGAATAAGGGAGGAGGGGATGACAGAAGGGAGGGAAGATTGGGGGAGGGGGTAGTCAGAAGCAAGTACTTTTGAAAAGGGACAGGGCCAAAGAAGAGAATAGAATAAATGGGAGGGGGTCTGCTAGTAGGGAGGGAAATGTAGTTAGTCTTTCCAACATGATTATTATGGAAGTGTTTTGCATAACCACATATGTATAACCTATATTGAATTGCTTGCCTTCTCAATGTGGGTGGGTGAGGAGGGAAGAAGGGAGAGAATTTGGAACTCCAAATATGTTAAAATTGTTTTTACATGCAACTCTGAAATAAGATATACAGGCAATGGGGTATAGAAATCTATCATGCCCTACACGAAAGTAGGAGGTAAGGGAATAAGGGGTGGAGTGGGGTGATAGAAGGGAGGGCAGACTAGGAGAAAGGGTAACCAAAATGCATGCCATCTTGGGGGAGGGGGAAGATGGGGAGAAAATTTGTAACTCAAAATCTTGTGGAAATGAATATTCAAAACTAAAGATAAATTAATTTTTAAAAATTAATTAATTTTTAAAAATTATGGAATAAAACAAGCATTTCCTTAACATAGTATAATAAAAACAAGATTATTGCACATGAAAAAAAGAAAAGAAAAAGGGTGTAGTTCCTGGCCTGTTTTCTATGGCCACGATTAGTTATTACATATACAGAGCTCAGCTTCCTTTTATTTAAGCCAGTACACTTGGCAAACCACAAAACATTATTGTAATGTTAGCTACTACTACTATTAGTAGTAGTAATAGCAGCAGTGCTAGTACCAGTAGTTGTAGTTGTATCAGCAGCAGCAGAAGTCTTAGTAATAGTAGCAGTAGCAGCAACAGCAGGAGCAGCAGTAGTAGTAATGGTGGTGGTGGTGTTATTTTGTTGTTTCAGGAAGTGGACTGCACTTTTACCACTAACCTTTTAAAAGGCATTATCTTTCCATCAGCCAAACTGTTTCATATGTGCCTTGATTTGTGCCGTACCTGTTTGCATTCTTCTCCATGGAAGTATTTTTTTGGTCTCTCTCAATTACTCTCAAAAATTCTGCAGGACCTTTTCTGAACACTATAGTGCACTAATTGATGTGGAATGGAAGATGGGTTCACAACTGTGTCTCTGCTCTTTGCTGCCATAACAACTTACGGTTTCATTCTGTTTCATGTAAATTGGGTCACAGATGTTTTATTGCCTCAGAATGCTTTGAAACTTTTTCATATGTTCTGTGGGGAAAGATGCCTCTCAAAATCCATAACGAAATAATTAAGTTTTTTATTTTACTGTCAGTTTATCTGAGCAAGCAATAAATCTCTCTTTATATTGTTTGGTTCTCCTCCCAGAACCTTCATGTTTGCAAATAACTTTGGGGTTCGTTTCTTTTCTTCAGAGGATATGGACAATTTTGTTGATATGTAATCTGTAATTGCTGAGAGTGGCCCATGTATAAGTGCAGATGATCACACTCTAAGAGCCTTCAATTCTAACCAACCCATGGCGGTACATTTTTTTTTCCTGGATGATGAAGGGAAAGTGGGTGGGTAACATCCTTGTATGTTTCCTTGCCTCTACTCATGCTTTAGGGAAAAGGAGAGAGGGAGCAGGCCAAGAGGCATGATTATATAATGGAAAGAATCTTAGAATGGGAACCAGAACATCTTCATTTTGATTCTAATTTTGTCACATAGTAACTGTATAATTGTAACCAAGTTATTTCCCTTCACTGAAACCTCAGTTTCCTCGTCTGGTGGTTTGGAATACATAATCTCTCTATAATCTCTTCTAACTAAGAATCAATGAACTCTATGAATCTTGAAATGGCATACTATCTGAAGAATCCAAATCATTGGTGACTCAAAAAGTATATAGAAGGTATTCAATGGTGTGGAAGGCCTAAGTAGGTTTTAGTAAAATACCAAGGATAACTTGTTTGCAGGGAGTGTTATATATGTCATGATAGGAAGACATATGCTCAGAAAGGAAGGTGCTAGGCAGTCATACAGCCAGATAATAGATGGGTAGCAGGAGGATTTCTCTGTTGCCCCTGGGATATTCAAATACCTACTGGAGAAAAGGCCATTGACAGAATGTACCTCTGAAGGAAGATTTATGATAAGATATTGGTAAAGGGCACATGAGCTGAGAATACATAGAAGGATTTGACCTGTACCAGTGGAAGGAATGTCCATGATGATGAGATACTGGACAATTAAAGTATCTGTATATACAGATAGCTCTTGGAAACAAGGGCAAGGCCTTATGCTGGGGTTATGTGGCTGGTAGAATATTGAAAAGAATCTACCTGTGCCTTCTTTGGAAATGTATTTCTCATCTCCATGTCTTCATGGGAAAAATCAACAACTGAGGTTCAGAATGGCTAAATTATTTTTCACATATTCCACCTGAATCTACACAGCAAGTGTTATGTGCTAGGACCAAGGACAGTGTCGCAATACTTGTACATGTGACAAATGTATCTGTCTTGCATTTTCTTTTCTAACCTACTTCTAACTTCTCCATCTATCAAAAGCAATACCAGCCCAATTACATGGCATTTATTCAAGCAGATTTCCCCTTTAGCACCCCGACAGCACTGGACATGTGGACTTCTGGGCTGTCACAGGTCCTCCATAGTTCTCTGCTTTTTAATGAATGTGGCTTGCTGGGTTATGTGCTACCATTTTTGGATTAGTGGTGTAGTGGACTTGAAGTCAGAGAATTTGGCTGGGTGCATGGGCTGCCTTGGCTGCTGACTGTATATAATAACACTTATAACATTGGTCAAGTCCTTCTGCTCTCCAGATTTCAGGGGTCTCATCAATTAAATGAAGGAGTTGGATTAAATTGTCTCCAAAGTCTTTTCCTATGATCCTATGAACTCTTCTATTGTTCATATCACTGAAAGTATGGAGATTTTATAACTTGGTGCAAAGAAATGTTCTGCAGGAAGGCACAGTTGTCCTCCTCTGATACATTTCCTTTAATGTATTGAAACTTCAAATCACTCAGTAACAGCAGGATAAATAACAGGCCATCTGGAGAGAACCTAGGTATTCAGAGGCTGAATGGATGTACTGAGTTAAATTCCTCCTCAATAAGAAATGTGACTATGGATTCCCTTTCCATATTACTTCCATTCTTGTTAACTACTACCTGGTTTCTCCTACCTGTCTCTCATACCCCTCAATGTTTCATTTTTTGAGTCATCATCCATGTCCCACAACTTAATCATGATGTGTGTGGCAGGGGGAAGTCAACAGAGCTCTCTGTTCTAGGATTTCTTGTCTTCATTCTCAAGATGCTCTCCTTTGATGATCTATCTTACCAGCTCTATGGCCTCTGTGATCTGACAGCCTTAGTATCTCCATTGGTAAAATTAAGATAAAAACACTTGAATTACCTACTTCACAGGACTATTGGCAAAACACTTCACATATCTTAAAGTGTTCTAGAAATATTAGTGTTTGTCATAATCCCGCTCAAGCTCTCCTTCAGAAAATTTGTTTCTTTGCCTTTATAATGTTAATACTCATTTAACATCAATTCTATAGGCACTAGCTAGATAGGATTCTAAGCATTTGATATGACTTATTTCAAAAGATGGAGAAGGCTGACCCCTGAATAGTGTGTGATCCAAGTGTTCCAGTAGACCCTGGTCACACGAAGGAATGGTTTTCTCTTGTTAAAGACTAAAAATGTTTGAAGAACTGACTCAACTGTAACTTCTGTGTCCTCTCAGGCAGCGGCTGCTGTGTCAATCTGTCCTGAGAAGTTCCCAAGCCATTATTGCTTCATGTATTATGGAATCACAGAATGTTGAATTCTGTGTCATTTGCTCCATTCCTTGCAGCTCTGTTTCTTGGCAGGGATTTTTTTATGGCCAAATAAATAATCACAGTCTTTCTTAACAAACACTGTGCTATAAGGGTTGCTCCTTCTCCCTTCCCTGTGGTTTGCGTGGTTTAAAAAAAAACAAAAAAACAAAACTTGTGAGATCCACTAAATAAAGCCCCCTTGGAGCTTTCCCACATCTCTTCTGGGCTTCCCCACATGGAATGAAGTCTGCTGCTGTATGTTTTTTGTCTGCTCTTCTATGAGGAAACTCAGGCAGAATGTCTGTGGGGAGTTAACTTGAGACTGTAAGTGTTGATTTTAGAAGAAGATATAGAAAGAAGAAATGAGTCTGGGTCTACTTCTGGGAGTTGGAGTTATGGACTTATTGGATTTAAAGCTAGAGGGGACCATTGAGACTTCACGTCTCACCCCCGACCCCTCTCCCATACAAATAACCACTTAGTAGTGGAGACAAGGTTTAAGTCTAAGTGCTCTAATTCCAAATCAAATACTCTTTCCACTCAATCATGCTGCTTCTGTCGGCACACTAGCCTGAAGGTGACCACTTTCATTTCTTTTCCAATGCCTGTGAACCACCTGAATCAGGCATTCCAGAGTGACAAGGGGAACTAGTGAAGCATCCATAGCATGATGGCAAAATAGTATGTATCCTTTATGTTGATGGTACCTGGCCCTGCTATTTGATTGGTACTTAACTTTGAATAACTCATAACCTACCTGAGCTGAAGTTTCCTCAATTATAATGAAAAGTCTGATAATGAGGAGGAGGGAAAGGAGGAAGAGAAGAAAAAGGATGAGGAAAAAGTGGAGGAGGGAAAAGGGGAGGAAGGGGAAAAGAGGAGAACATTACTTACATGTTCTATATCTTGGACTTTTCAAATAATATCAAAATATCAATTGAACTCAATAAATGTAAGATTCTTAACATATTCCAAGTAAAGGTTGGAATCCAAAGGCCAAATTGAACTAATAGAAGAAGGTTATGGCTACAAGAAAACTTTCTCTCCTCTAGGCAAGACACACTGAGTATAAAACTATTAAGCACAAAGTTGTCATTGTATAAATTGAGACTTACTGATATCGTGAAATCAAAACTCAGTGGAAAGGGAATATTTAAAGCCAGCAACACTAAAGTAATACCAGTTTTAATGTATATTTTAACTACAAAATTGAGAAAAATATAACTGAAAAGTATACCAATTAAACTCCTATAGTATTAGTGAAAATCAGTCCTTACATTAAAGTGGCTAAAGAAAGATGAATACTTCCACTCCAAAAAGGAGTATTGTATTTGACCAACAGATTAAAAATGCACAATAATGCTTTTGAAATAAGACAACATTATGTCACCAAAAAATAGTAAAGTACGCCAAAAGGTACAGATTATTGAATTTGTTAAATGTAACTAAAACTTAAATGAAAGACTTTACTTTTATTCCTATTAAACTCCATTTTGTTAGATTAACTCCAGTGTTCTAGCCTGTTAAGATATTTTTGGATTCTGACTCCATCATCCAGAGTTTTAGCTATCCCTTTAAGGTTTGTGTCATCTATATGTTGGATAAGTATTGCCAGCTCTGCCTTTTTAATTACTTTACTTCAATTTACTTCATAACAGAAAAAAACAGTGTTATAAATACCATCCGTTTTATAGTCTTCTATCTCTTCCAGTGCATAAATAGGACCAGTTAGTTTCTCAAGCTTCACATTCCCCTCTTCTCCATTTTTGTGATGCATCCCAATGGTCTCTAAAGACCCTCACTCATTCACTCTTAGGATAAAAGAAGATGATATCGAGTCTAATGATAGGGGTAAGGCAAGTATTAAAGTACAGGGACAGGCCAGGGAGAATAAGGATCTGCCCTGAAAATGGGTGAGGGGACTGAAACTCTCAGGGACCATAAGAAAAGAAGGGGAGTGATTGTAGCCAGCCACCTGCTGAATTGTGGTCATAAATAAGTTGGCAAATGCCTACCTAAGCTGATGATTAAATGTTAGCATCATTAACATCAAATGTTGGGTGTTTCTCTCATAGGAGAAGAAAACTTGGTTGATAAATTACATTTGACTCCCATCTGGAAGAATGAGACTAACAAAATGAGAAAGCAAGTTGTTTGGCAAAGTACCAGGAAAAAAAAGAAGTCCACAAACATCTTTGGCATTTGGATTTATTACTAAGAAAACCAACATAAAACGTATAGGGTGAGAAAAGTAATTTGAGACAATCAGAAAGTGAATTAAATGTATGAGAGTTAATCTGCTAAACTACATACAGGACACATAAATACAACTTCAAAAGACTTAGGGAAATAAAGGAAGAACTGAATAGTTGGAGAGGTATTTTATGTTCTTTACTTGTTCAGAACTATACATACAGTCAAGGTGACAATTCTATCAAAATTATTCTGCAGATTAAAAATTATCCCAATAAAACATTAACATAATATTTTACAGATTTTATCTATCTATATCTATCTAATCTACCTCTGCTTGTATCTAATCATTTATAACTTTTATCATATGTATAGGTTTAATTCTCCTATTAGTCTTAGTTCATGTTCTGGCTTTATAATTGTGCAAACCAATCAATCTCTCTGAACCTCAGTTTTGTCGAAAGAAGTAATGGGATTCATAAGTGACTGGCATGCTGGAATTTGTAGTTTAGAGTGATGAGCATTCCCATCCAGCCCTAAGAGCAATTGGGAATTTTTTCTATCTCACTCAGAGGGCCATGGAAAGGCACAGCACAAATGTAAACATAGTACAACCCATTACAAACAAGAATCCATGAAATGGTTAAATTAAAAGATTTCTCTAAAGACATGTGGGATCATAAAAGATGAGCTTGTCATGTGGTGATAGGAAGGGGTAACTGAAGGATAGCTGTTCCACTAGTATCTTCACAATGTCAAGGGAAAATAAAGAACCTCTCCTAGAACATTGAGTGGACCTCCTGTCCACTGTCCACTCATGTCCCCTGGGGGGACATGGACAAGGGTCCCTCATGAAAGGCAGTCAGTGTTGTGTTATGATGGGCATCATTGTAAGGAAATCCACATCTAGTATGTCCCAGATACATTGGAATATTTGAGTAATACAGGGCTAACAATCCCTGCTCTAACTGTCAAAGGGGGTTGTTTCAATGCTCGAATGAGATAATGGATTCTATGTCTTCAAGAATTATTGTATTGATTCACAGTAGGCATTGGATACATATTTCTTAGATGAATTCATATATATATATATACATATATACATATGCATATGTATATATATACATATATATGTATATATATACATATATATATATATATATCTACACATGTAAAGAATTATTACTATAGTTCCCTAATAGAATATGAGCTCCTCAAGAGCAGGGACTTGTTTTTTTGTTTTGTTTTTGTATCTCTGGTCCTTTGTACTGATGCAAAAAAGATGCTTAAGACATATTTTATGATTAATGATTGATTAGATGTCCATACTCTGGTCCTTATTATATGGCAAAAGTTAAACTAAACAGAAGTGCACCCCCCAAAAAAAAACCAACAACAATCAAAACTTTAGGTCTGGGAAGGTGCCTAATGATAATCAGGCACATGTAGCAATGGGAAGAAACCATACCTTGTTCAGGGAATAGCTGGGAACATTATGCTGCTTTTAGACACTTCAGTGGTTTCAAAGTATTGAACCAAACTTTTGCTGTTCAGTTTTCACAAGGAATCTTGGATGTCAAACAGCTGTTCAGAAACAACATTTTGATGAGTTAAGTATAAATGAATCAGAACCATATGGATAAAATCTCCATTCAAATAAACACAGGTTTTAACATGAAGGGAAAATGTGACTGACAAAATTGGTTTTGCTTCATCCAGAGGTTAAAGTAGTTTTTTTTTTTTTTTTTAAGAAGAATGTAGCCCTCCTTACCTAATATTATTAACCAAGAATTTGAAAAAAATTAGAATAACCATTTATTATATGGTCATCTGGTTCATGAATGTTTCTGTATATTTCATTAAGATAGTGTTAGTCCTACCTCTCCAACTTGATTGTAAGCTCCTTCAAGGCAAGGCTCTTTTCTATTCTTTTCCTTATCAATCACAGAATCCAGAATAGCACCTTTCATAAGGTAGAGAAGCAAAGCAAGATTTAGAAATGTGAGGGATCTCTTTTGTATCTAATTTTAATGGAATATGGTAGAAGTTGCTGAGACTTCTTCACCTTACTACTTTGCCTCATATCTAATGAGTGTTTGAACGGAAAACAAGTAGTCAAGAAACCTTTCTACTCTTGCCTCCACCACTCAGCACTGATATGACTTGAGGAAAAATTAATTTAAAATAAATGAACAAACACAATCTGTTGATCATCTGTCTATCAAGTGTGAGGCACTAGAGTAGATACAGGGATATTGAGACAAAAGTGAAAGTTCTTAGCCTTAAAAACCTTAATAAAAAAGACTGAGGTATAAGAAAAGTGGGATACAGTTTTGTTGTGCTCCCAATTTGAGACATTGTGTCATACCCAAACAGGACATCCATGCATCATATTCTAGGAAGGACATAAACCAATTGGAGTGTTTGGATGACACATTGAAGAGAACAACCTGAAAAAACAGGGGATTTGGAAAACTGGTATATGAGCTGAAGGAATGGATATTTAACCTGGAGTAAAGAAGACTTCTGGGATTAGGAGTTTGATTGTAGAATTCAGGTCTTTGAAACAAGGTCAAGTATAAAAGGGATTAGATTTGTTGTGATTCCTCCTACTGGGCAGAATTAGGAATAATTGATAGACATTAAAATGAGGAAGATTTCAGTTTGAACTAAAAGATTGGGGAGAGAGAATAAAAACACCCTAATAGTAAGAGCTATCTAAAGGTCAAATGGATTGCTTTAGAATTTAACAGCTTCTCACCAATTCAGTTCTTCAACAAAAATTTTTGGGAATACAGATGTGTTGATTTCTAAAACTATTTGCTTCTCTGATAATCTCTGATTCTATGATAAATTAGTTTAACAGTTTATAATTCCTCTAATTTCTAACTACTAATCTCCCATTTCTATTCATGAATGGAGTGAGGGGACATGCTTATATCATATTATGTTTTGAAGCCATGCTTCCCAGAAACCTGTGCTTCAGCTCAATAGCTTTCTGCTGACCCAGACTTCTAGTGCACACTTCATTCCACATGAGGTTCTTGTTTTCTTTTCAAATTGGGCACTGTGAAATGACTGGAATCTTAAAAATGAATGATGTTGGAATACCTAAGCCATCACATAATATCTTTAAATTATTTATTTAGAATTGTATTTTCCCCAATTACATGTAAAAACAATTTTTAACATTTCTTTTTAAATTTTTGAATTCCAAATTCTCTTCCTCCATCCCTGCCCACCTTGTTGAAAAGGCAAGCAATATGATATAGGCTATATATGTGTAGTCATATAAAATGTATTTGCATATTAGTTGTATTTTAAAAGAAAACATATACCAAAAGACACAAAAAAAGGAAAAAAGTATGCTTAGATCCATATTCACACTCCACCATTTTTTTCTTCCCTCTGGGAATTGATAGCATTTTTCATCATAAGTCCTTCACAGTTGCCTCAGATCACTGTATTGCTCAGAATAGCTAAATAATTTATAGTTGATTATTTTAAAATATTTCTGTTACTGTGCACAATGTTCTTCTGGTTCTACTAATTTCATTTTGCATCACTTCATGTGAGTCTTTCCAGATTTTTCTGAGAGCATCCTGCTCATAATTTCTGGTAGCACAATAGTATTCCATTACAATCATATATCACAACTTGTTCAGCCATTCCCCGATTGATGGACATCCCCTCGATTTCCAATTCTTTGCTACCAGAAGAGATGCTATAAATATTTCTGTACATTTAGGTCCCTTTCATTTGTTTTTTTCTCTCTTTTGGGATACAGACCTAATAGTGGTATTTCTGGGTCAAAGGGTGGTTTTATAGCTTTTTGGGTATAGATCCAAATTGCTCTACAGAATGGTTGAATCAGTTCACAACTCCACCAGTAGTGTATTAGTGTCTCAAATTTCACATATTCCCTCCAATTTTTGTCATTTTACTTTTCAAATCTATTAGCTAGTCTAATAGGTGTGAAGTAGTACCTCAGGCTTCTTTTAATTTGTACTTCTCCAATAAATAGTGATTTGGAACAGTTTTTCCCATGTGGGTATAGATAGTTTTGATTACTTCATCTGAAAACTGTTCATATTTGATCATTTATCAATAGGGGAATGGCTCTTATTTTTATAAATTTGACTCAATTCTTTATACATTTAAGAAATGAGGCCTTTATCAGAGAAACTTGCTTAAAAATGTTTTCACAGCTATGATTGTTAACACTATTCCTCTCCATCTTATTTTCCCCCTGTTTATTCTATAATCTCTCTCCTTTCACTCTGTTCCTCCTCAGGAGTTTTGCTTCTAACTACTACCTCCCTGAATCATGCTCCCTTCTACCAGAACCTTATACCCTTCCCCTCCTACTTTCCTGTAGGGTAAGATAGATTTCTTTTAAAAAATTCTTAAATTAATTAATTTATTTTTAGTTTTCAACATTAACTTTTACAAGATTTTGATTTCTAAATTTTCTCCCCTTTTTCCCTTCCTTTCCCTCCTCCCCCAGATGGCATGCAATCTCATATAGTCTATACATGTACAATCATTTTAAACATTTCCACATTAGTCATGTTGAGAAAGAAGAATCGAAACAGAGAAGAAAAACCTCGAGAAAGGAAAAAAAACAAAAAAAGAGAGAAAATAGTATGTTTCGATCTGCATTGAGATTCCATAGTTCTTTCTCTGGATGTGGATAGCATTTTCCATCATGAGCCTTTTGGGATTGTCTTACATCACTGCATTGCTGAGAAGAGCTAACACTGTGAAAGTCAGTCATCACACAATGTTGCTGTTACTGTATACAATGTTCTGGTTCTGCTCACTTCATTCAGCACCAGTTCATATAAGACTTTCCAGCTTTTTCTGAAATCCACCTCCTCTTGAGATAAATTTCTTTACCCAATTGAGCATCACATCATCTTTTGTGAAGTGTCATTCAGAAAAAGAACATGTGGCAGAGGACATTCTCCTTCCCACCTTGTATATGGCCTTACAGGAGAAAAGGCCTTTAGAAACTATCTAATCTACCCACCTCCTTTTGCAGAGTGGAAAATGGAACCCTGAGTTAGACATTGCCACAATAAGCTGTAGGATCTTGGTCAAAAGTCTAGAATAGAACCCTACACATATTAATTCCCAGGCTGTACCATTTGTTTTCTACTATACCAGCATTTTTGTTGTTGGCTCATTTCAGGTATGTTTGACTTTCCATCACCCCGTTTGGGGTTTTTTGGCAAAAATACTAGAATCGATTTCCACTTCCTTCATTTTACAGATGAGGAACTGAGGCATACAGTTAAGTGACTTGCTCAAGGTCATACAGCTAGTAAGTATCTGAGGCTATATTTGAACTCAGATCCTTCTGACTCTAAAGCCAGTGTCTTATTCACTGTGCTCAATAAGTACTTGTTGATAGATTGATAGGCAGCCCTTTTGAAAAACAGGATTAAACCTAAGAATAGTTAATACTGTGAGCAGAGTCAGCTTGGTTCATCTTCTGATGGTACCACTTGGATGGGTTCCTTAAAACATTCTCACTTGTCTAAATTAAACTTAACTAAAATCATTTCCGTTCCATGTGTACTTCCCAATTTTCCTCTATCACCTTTGTAGAAACTACAGACCACATTGCATTAAAAATACAATTGCTAATATTTGGGTCTGATTCCCTCCCCTCTCCCCAACAAAGGCTTTTGGTAGCACCTGCTGCCCAAAAAGACTTACCGAATTGAACAAATTACATTGTTCCTCAATGCAGAATGACACACAAACAGTAAAAACTCCTTTTGTTTATGCTGTTAATAACAGATGTTGCTGTGCGACATCACACATGCTGCTTAATATTATCAAAACAATTATTCATTTATTCATCTTTGCTCAGTGTGTGCAAGCTGGCACTATGAATCTTGACGACATGGCCTTCATGAATGCATAAAGAGAAATTATGTCCTAGACAATAAACCGTGGCCCAGACCCTCATCACTATTTTCAGTGCTGTTTATCTCTCCAATTGATAACATTCTTGCTGAAACAGAGATGAAGGAAACCTAACTGGATACATTGGAGAACAAGTGAGGTTCTTATCACATCAGAGTTAAAGAAGGTGAAAAGTGACCTTGTCATTTAAATTTCCTGAGATGACAAATGCTAGAAGCAAGCACTATATTTCTATGCTTTTGATTAAGAGACAATTTTGACTCAGATAAATAGGGTTAAAATTCTAGACCTTGGACTTAGTGTCTATAGAACTTTAGGTTTTTCCCTTCCTCACTCTTGCCTCAATTTCTGCATAGGTAAGATGGGTGGTTCACACTAGTTAATTTTTAAATTCTCTTCAAGCTCCAAATCCTATGAAAACAGGGAAAAAAAGAAAAAAAAAACACCAAAATAAGGAAGGACTGAGTGGTGAATGGGGAGGGGCATAAAGCATTGAAGTGATGTCATTAGAAATTTTTTCATACAGTTACTTAATAATGATAAACATGCAACAACAGGAAAATATTTTCAAGATCAATAATATGCTTCACCTTCCAGGACTTGAAAACAGAAAAAGAAAATTCTTTGCTTGGTCAAAACTTTATCCAAATATTTGCTTCTGTTTAATTATCAATCATCTAGTTGTTTCAGTACAAATTATGTCAGAAATTCAGTTTTTTTTTTTCACTAAATTGACCTAGCGGATCCATTGTTCTGAACTGTGAAGATAACTTTTTTGCCCATGCCCTTACTGGTAAGGAGCAGAGCAGACCTGACCTGGACTACCTTGGCAAGATGGTGCAGGGAATCAATAATTGGTCATTGAAGATTAAAGCTTGGCAGAGTTGGGGTGAGTCACATGAAGAAGTGTCAACTCTGCCTACTTTTCTCCATCTCTTTTCTTTTGGTAAATGTATACTTCAGCACTTTGATCTCTTTATTTCAGCAGTGACCAAAACACTTGTAGCCAATTTGCATTACCTTTAATCTTTTAGTTGGTCAACACTCAATTGAAACACTAAAATTTGCTCAACAGAGCAGGCGTTTCAACAATCCAGCTAGCAGCTTCTGTGGAGGTATAAGATTCACCCACAGCCAGCACCCAGAAAGCTGCCAACAGCACAGGTTCTTCTGATCTGCTTAATTAAGGAAAGCAAGGTGAAGGGGTTGACAAACTTACTATTAATTCAGCATTCAAATATCATTCAGTTAGTTCAGGGGAAAAATCCAGCACCCTGAACTTCAAAACAAAATGCAAATAAATTACAAACATCAACAGACTTTGTCTGATTCAATCCCAACACATAGTTAGCAGAGTTCACCAAAATCTCAACATCCGGGTTTACAAGCTGGAGGGCTCCTTAGCTACAGCTGCCCAGAGTCTCCTCATCAACACCATCTCCAGAACCCCACACAAATGGCTCTGTCTTCCCTTCTTATAGGGCTTCAGACATCATCAAACATCATCTGAATCACCAGAGCTCAGGCTCCAGTGATTGGTTCTTGAGTTGGCCCCTCCCCTTAGGACCCTGGGAGGTTCACATTCACATGGATCACATTAACAGGTAATGGAGTTTGGGCCTGGGGCTTAGCACCTAGTAAAGCTCACTGAGATAAATTGAGTCACTCAAAGAAAACAAAGGCCATTCCAGTTACAGCAGGGTAGGGAAGAGAGAGAGAGACAGACAGAGAGAAAGCACTTATTCAACATTTACTATGTGCCAAGAAGCACTATGCTAAATGTTGGGGATACAAATGCAAACAAGCAATGTAGTCCCTTTCCTCAAAGAACTTACATTCTTATAAAGGAAGACAACACATATAGGGGAGCTAGGAGTGGGCTGGGTACCAATAGGAAGATGGTGAAGAGACTATGGAAAGTTGCATAGAGGCCTAGATCTAGGAAATAGAAGTCAAAAAGCTCGTGTATAAGAAATAGGAAAGAGGATTCTGGGAAGATGGCAGAATAGGTCAGAAAATTCCAAGCTCTCAAGATTTCCCTCACAAGAGAGTTAAAATAGCACCTTAGGGCAAACAAAATGTGGGCAAAGACAAAGAAGAATAGGGGCACAACCAGGATCTTCCTGGGACAGTTGAGAAGATCCAAAGATAAATATCAGGACCAGGTTTGGTCCCAGGGAAGAGTAAACACTTCCAGGCTAGGTTCCCTTTTAACGACAAGTGGGCAAGCCACTTAAACAACTAGCAGCAAGCCCTGGGGTTAGTTGGTTTGAGAGGCTGTCTTGGCCCCAGACATTTGAACTTCACACCCCAGGATAGTGAGGGGAGTTGTGCGTTTGAACCCAGGAAAATTGAGGGAACCTCTGCTGATAAGGAATGCCAGACCCAGCAGTGCTGAGAACAGTGGTGGGGGCCAGAAGGAACCAGCACATGCTTGGTGAGTGCAGAAGCAGTGGGGCAGAAAGGCCCTGGCTGTGACCACTTACAGGAGGTTGGAAGTTTGGCTTTGGTTCCAGGCTAGAAGAGAGAACTGAAGATCTGGGGCAAGAGGCACCATTTCCCATAACCCAGGGATAGAGGTGATTACAAAAATGAAGTTATTGCCAAAAATGCACAGGCAAAGGAGAAAGAATCCAACCATAGAAACCTATCATGGCAATAGAGATGACTGGGATTCATCTTCAGAGGAGGATATTAAAGTAAAGAAACCCCCAAACAACAATGTCAAATGGTCACTTTCCCAAAAAGAATTTATTGAAGATCTTAAAAAGACTTTAAAAATCAAATGACAGAGATGGAGGAAAAACTAAAACTAAAAACATAGTAATCCAAGAAAAACAAGGTTATGAAAGGAAAGAGAACTAATTAGAAAAGGAGATCCAGAATCTCAAGGAGGAAAATGACACCTTGAAAATGAGAATTGGGCAAATTGAAGCCAGTGAAATTATAAGAGATCAAGAAATAATTAAACAAAACATGAATAATGAAAAAATAGAAGAGAAAGTGAAACAACCTATAAAAAACAACAGGTTTGCAGAATAGATCAACAAGAAAAAATATAAAAATAATTGGATTAACTGAAAGTTATGATCAAAACAAGAACCTTGATACAATAATACAAGAAATCATTAAAGAAAATTGTCCTGGAGTATTAGAACAAGGCAGGGAAGTAGAAACAGAAAAAAATCCATCAAATACCACTTAAAAGAGATCCTATCAGGAAAACTCATAAGAATAACAGTAAAGTTCTAGGTCTTGGAACACAATATGTCAAAGAGCAAAAGACCTGGGGCTCTGGCCAAAAACTTAATAATACTTCAAATTTAAGTATTATCTTGAATTTTAAAAAAATGGACATTTGACAACCCTTCAAACTTTCAAGACTTCATTAAAAAAATCCTCAATTTTTAACATACAAGAACCAAGAGAATCATAAGGTACATACCAAAGACTGATTATAAGGGATTCATAAGGACAGACTGTTTCCCTTTTATATAACATAAAATATAAAATGTCTGTCTAAGATTCTTATTAATAATTGTTGAGCTCATAAGAAAGAGGGAGATAAACCTGACTATGATATGAATTTAAAAATTAAAACCATTTAGAGAGAGCCAAAAAGAGTAACTATTTTACACAAAAGAGGTGCAAGAGGAAGAAAGGATACAGAGGATTTAGATGAGGGAGGAGGTCTGGTAGTTCTGGTAACCTACTTTCATCGGAAATGGGTTTAAGAGGAAACAATACATATATATTTAGAAGAGTATAAAAGTCTTCTAAATTTAGAAGAAATAAAATGGTAGGGGTATAGTGAGGGGGGAGAGGACAAGGGAGGGATCTTTAGAGGGGAGAATGAGGGAATAGGTAAAAGGGGGGTATTGAAGGGTGTTTAGATTTATGGGAATGGGAGAATAGGGGATGGATTTTTGGAGGGGGGTAGGCAAATAATAGGAGGGCAAGGTAGTCAGTCAAGTAAAGTAGAGGAATCAGGAGGGATAGGAAACAAAAGTATGCACAAATATAAAAACAAAGATTAGGAGTAGATTATGTTTGGAAAGTATATGTCTATATATGTACATGTGTATGTATATATCTATAGCTACAGAGTAACATATCTAAACTTTATTGTAGCCTTCAGGGGTGGCATGGGGGAATGGAAAAAGATCAAAGTAAAAAAGTGCACAGCAGAGAACAAAAGAAACATCACTAGGAAGCAAAGAAAAGATGGACAATGCTCAAACCAAATGTATTATTTTTATATAGACTTTCTTGAAATGAAAATCTATTGTTATATATTTTGAATCCTCTCTTACTTTCTGCTATGCACATGGCATGCCTTTTTTTCTTTCTTTGTATTTAAGTTTCAATATTTAAGTTTATGATGTTTGTTTCTTTTCTCTATTCTGTATTTGTGTTCTAGCCTTTGAGTCTAAAATAAAATTAAATTATAAAATAGAAATAGGAGACCCAGAGGTAGAGTCCAAGTTTCCGATGAGGTGGAATTGGTCATAGAGTAAGATCATGGAGAGGAGACTTAAGAGAGAGTGGATTCCTCCAACATGGAGGTCTTTGAGAGAGGTTAAATGAAGCACTTGTAAAGGATCTTGGAGGGGCACTCTTACTTAGTTCCAGGTTAGAACAACTAGCCTCTGAGATTTTGGAATTCTGTGAAATAACCATCTAGTGTTCCCCTTTTATATTTGAAGAAGTAGCAGTTGTGTGCTAAGGTGAAGACTCACAGTTGCCTGTAATAATGAATTACCAATTTAGTAGAGTAGGTGTGCTATAGCTAATGCAGTGAAATACGTGTAGTTAGAGGCCTTAACTTGAGTGTGTTTGAGAGTAGAGTTTAAATATTCTGAGAATGGAGAGTGTCTTGGAAGGGAGATACTGTTAGTTAACCTGAATGTACGGAAGTTAAGAAAGTATTAGCAGTTATGAGTCAGCATGTGTCTGTGTTTGGGTGTATATGTGTGTCAGTGAGGTGGGTTCATTTTTGTATTCCTGGCAAATTTAGAGTTATTTTAAGGTGCAGATATCAAGAAGGGTGAGGATATAAAAAGAGTGGATGGTGGGGGTAGGTAGAAGCTGGCAAGCCTTTGTCATGTCTCACGACATAAGAATGAATATTTTCTGGGACCCTATGCTGATGTGCATAGAATAATGGCAATTTTTAAAAAATGACTTTTTTTTAAAAATATTTTTTTCAATTTCATGTAAACATATTTAACATTCTTTTTTTAAAAATTAGAATTCCAAATTCTCTCCTTCCTTTCCTCACCTCCCACCTCCTTGAGAAAGCAAGCAATTTGAAATAAATTATACATGGGCAGCCATGCAAAACACATTTCCATATTAGGCATATTTCAAAACAAAACGTAGACCAAAAAAAAAAATAAAGAAAATATGCTTCAATCTGAATTCAGACTCCATCAGTTCTTCCTCTGGAGGTGGATAGAAATTTTTTATCATAAGTCCTTCATGAGAGAAATTAATATTATACTATTGTGTTAATAACATTTTAAATTAGTGATCCATCCTTTTCTCCCTGTTTCAGTTAAGGCCCTGTCCTTGAAAAGGTCAGTCAGCCTCTAAAGGGTATGGTTAACTAAGGACCTTGAGGTACATGACAATAAGTTGGGCAGGACCCCACCCAACTGGAGTGCCTAATTTATGTTTATAATGGAAACAGAATCTAGTCTAGATGAGTCTTTGCCTGGTAGAACAACCCCCTGGCCCTGATCTCCTCCATTAGAGAGTAGGACAAACCAGCTCCTGCTAGAGAAAATGATGTAGAGGTCCGGGTGGAAATGGCTTTCCCTGCCCAGATGCCTTGAGACTGCTGAGTCTCATGATCAAACAATATTGTCCACAAAAGGAGCTCAAGGGGTACAGTCAGGCCCCAGCCCCAGGGCAGCAGACACAGCTGCAGCAGCAGCACTAGCAATAGTCACTGCTTTGTGAGCTCCAGGCCTGCGGGCTGTGTGGGGAATCAAGCAGCTGATCAGTCCAGGGATCTCTTTGCTGGCACTGATTAAGGGATCTCTTGCTTTGCCCTGCTTAGATCTGGGTCACAGTCGTGGTTGGCAATGCTTGGGGGAAGGAGGAGTGTGCCAGAGCTTGTGGTAGCTGTGGGAGGTAGTCTTCCTGGTAGCTACATGACAGAAAGTAGTGCTTGCAGTCGCAGACCAGAACACAGGTGAAGGGGGAAGTATAATACCACCTCAGAATAGAAGTAGCTCTGAAAGCAGCAGTGAAAAAATCCTGAAGCCTGAGACAGAGCACTCTCCACTCTAGAAGCAGTCATATGCTGACAAAGAGCTCAAAAGTCAAGTAATAGGCTTGGAAAATGAGCAGACAGCATAAAAAGACTCAGAAAATGGAATCTTTCTTGGGTGACGAAGAAGACCAAAGCATACAGCCAGAAGTCAACAAAGTCAAAGATCTTACATCAAAAGCCTCCAGGAAAAATATGAACTGGTCTTAGGCCATGGAAGAGCTCAAAAAGGATTTGGAAAATCGAATAAGAGAAGTAGAGGAAAAAGAAGAAGAGAAATGAGAGTGATGCAAGAATAGCATGAGAGACAAGTCAACAACTTGATAAAGGAGATCCAAAAATACTGAAGAAAACAATAGATTAAAAAATAGACTAACCCAAATTGCAAAACAGCTCCAAAAAGCTAATGAGGAGAAGAATGCCTTAAAAGGCAGAATTAGCCAAATGGAAAAGGAGGTCCAAAAGAACACTGACAAAAATACTGCCTTAAAAATTAGAATGGAGCAAGTGGAAGCTAGTGATTTTAGGAGAAATCAAGAAATTATAAAACAGAACCAAAAGAATGAAAAAATGGAAGACAATTTGAGATATCTCATTGGAAAATCCACTGACCTGGAGAGTAGATGCAGGAGAAATAATTTAAAAATTATTGGAGTACCAAGTCTAGATACTATCTTTCAAGAAATTATCAAGGAAAACTGATATTCTAGAACCAGAGGGTAAAATAGAAATTGAAAGAACCCACTGATTGCCTCTTGAAAAAGGTCAGAAAAAGAAAACTCCTAGGAATACTGTAGCCAAATTCCAGAGTTTCCAGGTCAATGAGAAAATATTGCAAGCAGCCAGAAAGAAACAATTTGAATATTGTGGAAACACAATCAGGATAACCCCAGATCTAGCATCTTCTACATTGAAGGATCAAAGGGTTTGGAATATAATATTCCAGAGGTCAAAGGAGCTAGGATTAAAACCAAGAATCACCAGGAAATTGAGTATAATACTTCAGGGCAAAATGGGGATTTTCAATGAAATAGAGGACTTTCAAGCTTTCTTGATGAAAAAATGTTGAACAATTGGGGTTAAATTTTGCCTGTCAGGGGAATGCTCTTTCAGAAGGGATTTAAGGCATTTCAAGGTCTCCCTTGGTGTCTTTGGTTACAGAGAGAAACCACTAACCATCAAGTTATTGATTGATGGTTGGCCTAATTAATAGGTTTTTCATGAATTACTTGGAAACTCCATCTCTCAGAGTTTTCATTCATCTCATTCAGAATTATCTTGCATCATTGTATGGCTGAGAATAGCTGTCATTCACAGTTGATCATTGTACAATATTGCTGTTACTATGTACAATATTCCCTTGGTTCCACTGACTTCACTTTGCATCAGTTCATGTAAATCATTCCAGGTTTTTTCTGAAACCATCCTGCTTATTTTTTTATGATAGCACACTAGTATTCCATCATGATCATATACCGCACCTTGTTTAGACATTTCTCAATTGATGGGCATGACCTCAATTTCTTGTTCTCTGCCAACACAAAAAGAGCTGCCATAATTATTCTTGTATGTATAGGCCTGTATCCTTTTTTTCTTTATCTTTGGGATACAGACCTAGTAGTGGTATTTCTGGCTAAAGGGTATACATAGTTTTACAGACCCTTGGGCATAGTTTCAAATTGCTCTCCAGAATGTCTGGATCAATTCACAACTCCCAAAGTGAAGAAGTGTCCCAATTTTCCCACAACCCCTACAATATGTGTAATTTCTCTTTTATGTCCTATTAGCCAATCTTAATATCAGCATTTTGAAGTCTAGGATGATGCCTTGATCAATACCTGTCTAGAATTTAGTAAGAATGAGAACCAGGACCCTAATGCTGGCCTCTCTTACACTAGGTCCAGACTGCTACTAAGCCAATTTGTCTCTTCAAAAATGAATATGAATATGATATAAGAAGATGGATTCAAGGCAGCCACCTGGCTGAATTATTCCAATATTGCCCTCCAAATGACTTTTAAATAACACCTGTGAAAAATGAGTGAAGTGAGGAGATTAGGACAGTAAGTGTTTTAATTGTGGGAATTGATTGAACCATACTGACTCCATCTTGTCATGCAACTCTAGAGCTAGCTCCATTCCTTTTCTATTCAATTATGGGTCTAGTCTAATTTCTGTCCTGTGAGGAAACCTTATTCAATTATGTGAATTGGAAGAAAACCTTATTGTATTGTTTGAACTATCCTTGAGTGGCTGGGAAACTGGCCACCTCTAACCACTGATTAGAGACCTTTAAATAAGTACCTAGTTTATGCTAACCAGAAACCAACTCAGACCCGTAGACTAATTCAAGGAATTTTCTCACAATTGTACATCTCAAGCTACCCGTATGTCTTATTTAAAAATTGGGCCCAAAGTAAACAATTGGTTACTGTTTCCATGTTCCTTTGATTGTTTACAGACACTGAGGAAGAGTGGGACACCTCTTTTTCTGAATTTAGAGAATGGTACCTGCTCATTCTCCCCCTCCCAACTTGGAAAGTCCCTAATTTTTCCTCCAATCAGAAATCAGATTACCTAAGGTTGTATTTTTCCTTTTAATTAATTGATCTTATTTGATTGTTTTTAACAGATGAAAGTCTGTC
Organism: Trichosurus vulpecula; assembly: GCF_011100635.1. NCBI lineage: Eukaryota > Metazoa > Chordata > Mammalia > Diprotodontia > Phalangeridae > Trichosurus > Trichosurus vulpecula. The sequence goes on along the minus strand of NC_050575.1, from coordinate 235,392,438 downwards.
TCCACTGTATTGTATTTGGGATCCAGGCTTAAGGTGAGAAAGTCTAGTCCCAGTTCTTTTGGCAAATGTCATGCATTGCTTAATAAGTTGACATGCTCAGAAGTTCGAGCCTTATTTTCTCAATCATTTAATCTTCTACCTGCCACATGCCTCTAATCAAGTGTTGGAATGGCAGAGCCAGCAAAAGGGTGGGTGAGACATTTTTCCAACCTAAGAGAACTTAAGAGGTCAGCATGAGAAGTCTGTGCCCCTTTGGGTGGAGGCCTGTTGGGCAACAGCAGCTGCACAGCAGCAGTAGCAGGTTTGGAATCTCTCAGCCTAGATATGGTAAGAAGGTCAGACAACTGATCAGAAAGAGATTACAGAGGACCCTTTGCTGTCACTGAAGGCAGCTGGCACTGATTGCCAATTCTATAGCTCATATGCAGTTCTGGATTGTAGTTCCAAAGCAGAGATGAGTGATAGTATTTTGGCTGCAGACAAGCAGGGGAACAGAGGCCATATTGGGTTAAAGATCAGAGAATATGCAAGGAAAGTGGTGAGTACACCTATCCCAGGATCATACCACTTTGGAAATATTAAAAACAAAATTACAGACACTTAAAACTAGCTTGAAAAACCTTTAAATTTGAGATAGTACCTTTCCAAACCCAGGTGAGCAGAGCCCAAATTTAACATAAAGTTCAAAGTCAAGCAATGGCCTGAAAAAACAAGAAAGCAAACAAACAAAAGAGAATTTGAGTATAAAAACTACTACAGTGGCAAAGTATATCAAAATATAAACTCAGAAGAAAATGATGGGAAAACAGCTACAAAAAAGCTGCAAAATGCTAATTGGATACAAAACCAAGAAAAATTCCTGGAAAAGTTAAAGAAAGATATGAGTGAGAGAGGAAAAATTGGGAAGAGAAATATGAGTGATTCAAGAAAATTATAAAAAGAGAATTGAGAACTAGGTTAAAAAAAAGACACAAAAAATACAGATGAAAATAAAACCTTTAAAAATTTGGCCCAATGGTAAAAGAGGGACAAAAATCCCCTGAGGAGAAGAAGTCCTTAAAAAGCACTAATGGGCAAATGGAAAAGAGATAACAAAATCTCATTGAAGAAAATAATTCCTCAAAAATTTGGAATAGGGAAAGTAGAAGCTAATTACTTAATGAGACACCAAGAAACAGTAAAACAAAGTCAAAAAATGAAAAAAAATGAAAATCTGAAATGTCTCATCAGAAAAGCAATTGACCTGAAAAAATGAACTGAGGAATGGCAGGGAGAAGCCAAGGAATTGCCTCAGCTTTCCCCAGTTTCCCTCAGAAACATTAAATCAAGTCTCTAAACTGATTCTGGAGCAACAGAACCTCAAAAAGATAGAGCGAAAAACTTTCCAACTTAAGATAACTTAGAAGGACTCCAGGAAAAGTGTGTCTTACTTGGGTAAAAGTGGAGTGCAGCTTAGGTCAGATGGTGTTGGGGCAAGCCAGCGGGAAGGTCTTAGTCACAGCATAAATCAGCAACCAAGGAACCTTGCTCTTGGCTCGGCAGGTCACTGGCACAGTAGGCCACCAATCCCAGTGCGAAAGGCAACTTGCCAGCCCTGGAAACCAGGAAACAACAGGCACAACTAGGCCACAGCAACCCAGAGCAATAAGCAAACTCCCAGGACCTGAGGTCCCAGGACACAAAGCCAGTAATCAGGCCTCTGACCCCAAGTACAAGTAGATTGAGACAGTGGCCCTGTGCCCCAGGAGGAGAGTTCAACTTGAAAAGCCATCAAATAGGCAAAAAAAATGAGCAAGAAGGAAAAAAGAACCCAGGCCATAGAAAATTATGGTGACAAGGAAGATCAAAACAGAAACTCAAGGGAGGACATCATTGTAAATATACCTACATCCAAAACCTCAATGGGCACTATGAATTGGTCTCAAGCCCAAAAACCTTTCTTGGGAGAGCTCAAAAAGTATCTAAAATTGGGAAAAAGAAATGAGAGATATGCAAATGAGAGTCAACAGTTTAGAAAAAGGACAAAGATTGACTTAAGAAAACAATTCCTTAAAAAATTCAATTGACCAAATGGAAAAAAGTACACTGAAGAAAACAACTGCTTAAAAAATAGAGCTGGCCAAATGGAAAAGGAGGTAAAAAAGCTAATTGAAGAAAATAATTCCTTAAAAATTAGAATTGGGCAAGTGGAAGCTACTGACTCTTTGAGACATCAAGAATCAGTCAAACAAACTCAAAATAATGAAAAAAATAGGAGAAAATCTAAAATACCTCACTGGAAAAACAAGTGACGAGGATAATAGATTCAGGAGAGATAATTTAAGAATTATTGGACTACCTGAAAGCTATCATCAAAGAAAAAGCATTTGGACATATCTTTCACGGAATTATTAAGGAAATTGCTCTGGTATCCTAGAACTAGAGGATAAAATAGTCATTGAAAGAATTCACCAATCACCTCCTGAAAATCACCAAAATGAAAGCTCCAAGGAATATTGCAGCCAAATTCCAGAATTATCAGGTCAAGGAGATAATACTGCAAATGGCAAGAAACAAACTATTTAAATTTTGTGGAGCCACAGTCTGGATTACACAGGATTTAGCAGCTTCTATATTAAAGTATTAGAGGGCTTGGAATATGATATTCCAGAAGGCAAAGGAGTTTGGATTATGCCAAAAATCAAATACCCAGAAAAATTGAGCATAATCTTTTCGGGGAAAAGATAGAGATTCAATGAAATGGAGGACTTTCATTCCTGATGAAAATACCAGAACTGAATAGAGAATTTAATCTTCAAATACAAGACTCAAGAGAAGCATAAAGAGATGAACAATAAAGAAATAATAACATTACTCAATAAAGGTAAACTGTTAACGTCCCTATATGGCAAGATATTTATAACTCTTGAGAACTGTATGTTTTTTGGGCAGATAGAGGGAGTAGGTATAAGTTGACTTTGATGTGATGATAAAAAAATATTGAGGGATGAAAAAAAAGGATTGTACTGAGAGAAGAGAAAAGAGGAAGGCAGAATAGGTAAATTACATCCTATGAAGGGGCACGAAAGACCTGTTATGGTAGAGGGAAAGAAGAGAAGCAGGGTCAGCATCGTTTGAACCTTACTCTTATCCAATTTAGCTCAAAGAGGGCCAGCCCCTTAGGACTTTGAGGGCTTCATGTCCACACAGGCTTAGCACCTAGTAATTAGGAGTTTAGGGGTTTGGGTCTGGGGTTTAGCACCTAGTAAGGCTCAACCAAAGACACTTAAGTAATTTAGCACTCTAAAACAGTAAAAAAAAAAGTCCCAACTTAATTGCCAATACAAGGAGGTGAATCATATTTTAGAAAACTTAGATATGATAAAGCTCTGGAGAAAACTAAAAGTGGATGGAAAGGAGTATACCTTTATCTCAGCAATACATGGCACCTACACAAGAATTAACCATGTAGTAGGGCATAAGAACTTCACAATCCAATGCAGAAAGACAAAACTCTTATATGCATCCTTTTCAGATCATGATGTAATGAAAATTATATGTAATAATGGTCCATGGGAAGATAGGCTGAACCAGGGGTGGGGAACCTGTGACCTTGAGGCCACATGTGGCCCTCTAGGTCCTCAAGTACACCCCTTTGACTGAATATAAACTTCACAAAACAATCTCCTTAATAAAAGTATTTGTTCTGTGAAGTTTATATTCAGTCAAAGGGATGTACTTGAGGACCTAGAGGGCCACATGTGGCCTCCAGGCTGCAGGCTCCCCAAACCTGGGATAAACACTAATTGGAAACTAAATAATCGAATCATAAAAAATGAGTGGGTCAAACAACAAATATAGAAACAAGATCAATAATTTCATCAAAGATAATAACAATAATGAGATCATATACCAAAACTTATGGGATGCAGCCAAAGCAGTTCTTAGGGGAAATTTAATGTCTCTAAATGCTTACAAGAATAAAATAGAGAAAGAGGAGATCAATGAATTGGGCATACAACTAAAAAACTAGAAAAGGAACAAATTAAATATCCCAATTAAATATTGAATAAGGAATTCTGAAAATCAAAGGAGAGATTAGTAAAATTGAAATTAATTAAACTATTGAACTAATAAATAAAACTAAGAGCTGGTTTTATGAAAAAAATCAAATAATAAAATAGATAATCCTTTGGTTAATTTGATTTTTTAAAAAGGAAGAAGAAAATCAAATTACCAGTATCAAAAATGAGAAGTATGAATTCATGCCCAAGAAGAGGAAATTAAAACAATAATTAGGAACTATTTTGCCCAGCTGTATGCCAATAAATCTCACAATCTAAGTGAAATTGTTAATATTTACCAAAAAATATATAAATTGACCAGTTAACAGAAGAGGAAATAAAATGCTTAAATAACCCCATTTCAGAAAAAGAAATTGAACAAGTCACCAATTAACTCACTAAGAAAATATCTCCAGTACCAAATGGATTTACAAGTGAATTCTACCAAACATTTAAAGAACAATTAGTCCCAATACTAAGTGAACTAGTTAGACAAATATGTGGAGTCCTACCAAATTCTTTTTATTATTCAAATATGGTGCCGATACCTAAACCTGAAGACCCAAAGGTAGAAAAAAATTGTCGACCAATTCCACTACTGAATATTGATGTAAAAACTTTAAATCAAATATTAACAAGGAGATTAACACAATTTATCACAAGGATAATTCATTACAACCATGTGGGATTTATACCAGGAATGCAGGGTTGTTTCAACATTAGGAAAACTATTAGCATAATTGAACAAATCAGCAAGAAAAATAGCAGAAATCATATTATTTTCTCCATAGATGTAGAAAAAAGCTTTTGATACAATACAGCACCCATTCTTATTAAAAAAAAAAAACATTAGTGAGCATAGGAAAAAGGAGTTTTCCTTAAAATGATAAACAGCATCATCTAAAAACATCGGCAAGCATTGAGGATAAACTTTCCCAATAAGATTAGGGGTGAAATAAGAATGTCCTTTATCACCACCATTATTCAATATTGTACTAAACATGTTAGCTTTAATAGTAACAGAAAAAAAAGAAATTGAAGGAATTAGAACAGGCAATGAGAAAAGAAAGCTATCACTCTTTGCAGGTGATATGATGGTATACTTAGAAAATCCTAGAGAATCAACCAAAAAACTACTAGTAATAATTAACAACTTTAGCAAATTTGCAGGATATAAAATAAACCCACAAAAATCATCAGCATTTCTTTATATTACTAACAACACCTGGTAGCAAGAGATAGAAAGAGAAATTCCGTTTAAAATAACTGTAGACAACATAAAATATTTGGGAGTCTACCTGCCAAGACAAACCCAGGAACTATATGAACACAATTACAAAACACTTTTCACACACACAAAGTCAAATCTAAATAATTTGAAAAAATATCAGTTTATATAAAGGGACTCAATAAAGTTATGATATCTACATTCCTTTATAGAAAGATGATTCATGTAACTCCTAAGAAAAATATCATTATTAGGGCAGTTAAAAGGAGTTTACATAGACAGAAGGCATGAGTGTGATATGATTAGGTCAGAATGATCTCTGAAAAACAATGAAGAAGTGAGAAAGAGGGAGGCACTAGGAGACATGGGGAAAGAGAGGTAGAATGCGGATATTTTTCCCATGTAAAGAGATGTACAAAGAAAAGCTTTTACAATGGAGGGAAAGATGGAGTGATGGTAGACAATTCTTGAGCCTCATTCTCATCAGAATTGATTCAAGAGGAGAAACAAATGTACACACATACTTAATTGTGTACAGAAAAGTAACTTACCCAACAGGGAAATAGGATGAGGAAGGGGATAAGAGAAGGATGGGGGAGGAGTGATAAAATAGAAAGTAGATTAAGGGAGGCAGTGGTTAGAAGTAAAATAGACTTTTTAGGAGGGACAGGAAAAAGAAAGAAAGGAAGAAACAAGAAAATAGGTGGAGAGAAATACATAATAATCATAACTTTTAATGTGAATATGATGACCTCACCCATAAAATGGAAGAGGATGGCAGAAAGGATTAGAAACCAGAATCCAACCTTATGTTATTTACAAGAGACACACATGCAACAAACAGAAACACACAGTTAAAATGAAGGGCTGAAGCAGAATCTAATATGCTTCAGTTGAAGAAAAAAAGGCAGGAATAGCAATCATGATTTCATACAAAACAAAAGCAAAAATAGACCTAATTAAAATAAATAATCAGGGAAACTATATTATGCTCAAGGATACCATAGACCAAGAAGTAATCTTTGGTATGAAGTTACTTTGGTTTAGGAATCCAAACCTTATTTGTGCCATAGAAGAAATGGAGTATGATTTTCTAACCTATTTTTTCAAATATTTTATAAAGTATAGGAATTAATTGCTTATTAAATATTTGATAGAATCAACTTGAAAATCCTTCTGGTCCTGTGGATTTTTACTAAGAGAAGCTCATTTATGACTTGGTCAATTTTTTTTCTAACGTAGGGTTATTTAAGTATTTTATTTTCTCCTCTATTAATCTGGACAGATTATATTTTAATAGATATTCATCCATTACACTTAGTGTTAGCATATCATTGGGCAATATAGATCCTAATAATCATATCAATTTCATCTTCATTGATGGTGTATTCATTCTTTTCCTTTTTGATACTGGTCATTTATTTTTCTTTCTTTTTAAAAAACTCAAATTAGGCAATGGTTTATCTATTTTATTGATTTTTTTTTTTCCTTGTAAAACTAGCTCCTAGTTTTATTTATTAGTTTGATGGGTTTTTTTTCTGTTTTCTATTTTATTTATCTCTCCTTTGATTTTCAGGATTTTTATTTTAGTGTTTAATTGATGATTTTAAATTTGATCTTTTTCTATCTTTTTTAGTTTCATGCCTAATTTGTTGATCTGCCCTTTCTCTTATTTATTAATGAAAGATTTTAGAGTTGTAAATTTTCCCTATAGTACTGATTTGGATGAATCCCCAAAATTGTTGTATGTTGTCATCTTATTGTAATTATCTTTAATGAAATCATTGATTGCTCCTACACATTGTTCTTTGACCTATTCTTTTTTAGTAACGAATTATTTGGTTTCAAAATATTTTTTAATCTCTGCTTCCAAGACCCTTTATTAAATGTAATTTTTATTGCATAATGACCTGTAAAGGAAGCATTTTTTTTCTTTTCTGCATTTGTTTATCAGGATTTTATGCCCTAATGTATGTTCAGTTTTGTGGAGGTTCCATGTACAGCTGAAATAAAGGTATAATCCTCTTTATTCCCATTCAGTTTTCTCCAGAGGTCTATCAAATCTAACTTTTCTAATATCCTATTCATCTCCTTAACTCCTTCTTAATATATTTTGTGGTTAGATTTTCCTAGTTCTGAGAGCAGAAAGTTGAGGTCCCCTGCTAGTACAGTTTTGTTGTTTATTTCCTCCTGTAACTCCTTTAACATTTCCTTTAAGAATTTAGATGCTCTCACATTTGGCACTTATATGTTTAGTATTGAGATTACTTTGTTGTCTATGGTATCTTTTAGCAAAATGTAGTTTTCCTCCTTATCTCTTTTAATTAGGTCCATTTTTGCTTTTGCTGTGACTGAGATAATGATTGCTACAGCTGCCCCTTTCTCCTCAGCTAAGGCGCAATAGATTCTGCTCTAGACCTTACTTTAACTCTATGTGTGTCTTTCTCTTTCAAGTTTATTCCTCATAAATCACATATTATTGCATACTAGTTTCTAATTAATTATCATTGACTTCAGTTTTATGGGTAATTTCATCCCATTTATATTTATAGTCCTGATGACTAACTGTGCATTTTCCTCCATCCTATCTTCTTCGGTTTATCTTTCTATCTGTTTTTACTCTGGCCCTCCTCGAAAATCTCTTTGGCTTTTAACCACTGCCTCCCTTAATCTACCCTCCTTATCAGCACCCTCCTAACTCCCTTCCCTTCCTACTTTCCTGTTGAGTAAGATAGATTTATATACTTAACTATGTTTACACATTATTTCCTATTTAAACCAATTCTGATGAGAGTGAGGCTCGAACATTTTTCTGCCCTTTTCACTTTTATTGTATGCATCATTTTCTGGGACATAAATAAATTCTTTCTCTCCTTTACTCCTTCTCTCACTACCACCTTCTCTCTCACTCACCCATTATTTTAGAGATCATCTCAACATAATCAACTAATACTCATGCCCTGTGTCTATGCAGATTCCTTCTCACTGCCATGATGATGATGATGATGATGATGATGATGACGACGATGATAATGATAATGATAAAGTTATTAAGAGTTATAAGTTTCAGGGCACCTAGGTGGCACAGTGGATAGAATATTGGCTTTGGAATCAAGAGGACCTGAGTTCAAATCTGGCCTCAGATACTTAGTACTTATTAGCTGTGTGACCCTGGGCAAGCCACTTAACCCTGATTGCCTCACCAAAAATTTTTTTTAAAGAGTTATGTTTCATCTTCCCATATATTAAAATAAACATTAAACTTATTACATCCCTTATGAATTCTCTTTCATGTTTACCTTTTAAAGCTTTTTTTTGTTTTGTGTTTGCAAATCAAATTTACTATTCAGCTCTGGACTTTTCAACAAGAATGATTGAAAATCAACCATTTCATTAAATGTCCATTTTTTCCCTCTGAAGGATTATACTCAGTTTTTCTGAGTTATTCTTGATAGTAGTCCTAGCTCCTTTCCCTTCTGGAATATTATATTTCAAGCCCTCTGCTCTTTTAATGTGGAAGCTGCTAAATGTTCTGTGATCATGACTATGGCTTCATAATATTTGAACATTTTCTTTCTGGATGCTTACAATATTTTCTCCTTGACTTGGCAGCTCTGGAATTTGGCTGTAGTATTCCTTAGAGTTTTCGTTTGGGGATTTCTTTCATGAGGTGATCAGCGGAGTCTTTCAATTTTTATTTTACACTTTGGTTCTAAGATACTAAAGCAGTTTTTATTTGTAATTTCTTGAAATACATTTTATTGGCTCTTTTTTTATCATGGATTTCAGGCAGTCCAATAATTCTTAAATTCTTTCCTTGATCTATTTCCAGGTCAGTATTTTTTCCCAATAAGATATTTCACATTTTCTTTTTTCCCATTATTTTTACTTTGTTTTATTATTGATGTCTCATGATATCATTGGCTTCTGCTTGCCCAAATCTAATTTTTAACTTACTGTTTTCTTTGGTGAGTTTTTGTGATTTTTGGCCAATTCTGCTTTTTAAGGAATTCTTTTCTTCAGTGAAATTTTGTGGCTTTTACTGGACTATTAATTCTATTTTCATAATTTTCTTGCTGCACTCTCATTTCTTTTCTCAGTTTTTTCTCTATCACTCATTTTATTTTGGGGGATCTTTTTTTTCTTTCTTTAGCTCTTCTAGGAATTCTTATTGGGCTTGTGACAATTATTCATTTTCCTTTGAGGCTTTGCTTATATCTGTTTTCATATTGTCACCTTCTTCTGAATTTATGTCTTGATCTTTCTTGTCATCATAGTAGTTTTTTTTTTATGCTTAGGTGCTTTTTTGTTATTTGTTCATTTTCCCAGTACACTTCTTGACTTTGAAATCTTTGATAAAGTTGGGCTTTGCTCACTTGAGGGTGGAGGACATTGTCTCTAGTTTCATGCTTTTTTTTTCCTGTTGCTGTTTTCACACCTAGTTCTGGGGATCTGTAATAGGTCAGAGTTTCCAAGGTTTTGTGATATGGGGCAAAGTGTGGCCACTGTTCTCCTTGTCTGCACTCTAGTCTTTACCTGCTTCCCTAGAGCAACAAATATTGTCTTCCCTGGAACTGTTATCCAGAATGGCACATGGACAGTGGAGTCGCTAAATAGCATCTGGTCCTGCACCCAGTGCCAGCAGAGGGGTCCCCAGTTATCTTTTTTCTGACCAGGTGTCCAATCTCCTTACCAAGTATGAGCTAAGAAGTTCCAATGCTGCATCAATTGCTGCTGCCACCTCTAAGTCCCACTGCTTGTATTGCCACTGTGTGCCCAGCCCACTTCCCTCCACACACACACCATGTCACAGACCACTCCTAACTTTTTAAGTTGTTTTGGGCTAAATAAATATCTCACCCCAACCTTTTCATGGCTATGCCAATGAAGAATTAAATTTTTTGAATTATTTAAAAGTTGTTTGGAGGGAATGATAGGAGCAGTCTCCTGGGTTCCTGCCTCAACTCTGCCATCTTGGCTCTGCCTCATATAGGTAAACTCTTTTAGAAAGTCATATACAATTGGTGTTCCCACTCTCTTTTAAACTTTCTCTGACAGTTACTAATGATCTAATATTCCAATCAAATGGCTTTTTTCTTGCTATTAATTTTCCTTGATATCTCTACAGCATTTGAGGCCATGATTTACTTTCTCCTTCTGGATGCACGCTCTCTCTCTCTCTCTCTCTCTCTCTCTCTCTCTCTCTCTCTCTCATATTGTCTTTCTAGGCTACTGTGACATTATTTTTCCCTATCTGTCTCATAATGTCTTCACATTTTTCTTCACTTTTTCCTCACTTATACTCACAGTGGATGTCTCCCAAGGCTATATCCTGGGTTGTATTATTTTTTTTTCATATTGTCTCACTTGGTGTGTGCAGGTTGAACTATAATTATGAAGTTTCAACTGACTCTTAGACAGTTCAAATTTTATATCCCATAGCTATCTCAAATTCCAAATTCGATAGTTCAGAAACAGAACTCAAGATCTTTTCCCCCACCCCCCACCCCCTTTAGCATTTAAAGCTCTTCATAACTTTGCCCCTTCCTACCTTCCCAGACTTTTTACATCTTTCTACCTTCTTAGCACTCACTGGTTTATTTGCAGTTCCTTGAAAAAAAAAACTCTATGTCCAGTTTCAATGTCTTGGTACTGATTATGACCTATATCTGGAAATCTCTAACTCCTCTATTCTACCTCTTAGCTTCCCTGGCTTCATTAAATATTCAGTTCAAATCCCTCTTTTTGCAGGAGGCATCTTTTTTTGTCTACTTAGCTGCTAATTCCTTCCCCTTTTAGATTGCCTTCATATGTTCTGTATGTAGCTTATATGTACCTAGATATATACATATCACCACCTTATTAGAATATAGCCTCTGGGAGACCAGGGAATTTCTTTTTTCCATTTCTCTTTTTATTCCTTTGCTTTTTTTCTTTCCTTTCCCTTCCTTTCCTCTTTTTCTCCTTTCTTCCTTCTTTCCTTCTTCCTTCTTTTTTCTTCCCATCTTCCTTTCTTCTCCTCTCCTGTTTTCCCCATCTTTTCTCTTCCCCTTCCTCCTTTTTTCCTCTTCTTCATTTCCTTCTTCTTCCTCTCTTTACCCAGGGCATTTCCTTCTTTCTCTACTCCCTGAGGATAGAGGCCTACACTAGTATTAAAGGGTCACAGGGTATATGGAGTTTTGTGATATTTGAGACATAGTTACAAAATGCTTTGAAAATGGCTGGATAAAATCAAGCCTCCATCGTTAATGAATTATTGTGTTGTTTTCCTGCAGAGTTCCAATATGTATAATTTTCCTTTTTTATTATCTTTGACAATCAGATGAGTATAAAGTAGAACCTCAGAATTACTTTAATTTTCATTTTTCTAATTATTAGTTATTTAGAATTTTTCATATGTGTATTAATAACATTTCTTCCTCTGAAAGCTGCCTGTTCATAGGATGTTTGGATATATTGAGCACTATTCTACTGTGACATGGTCATGTTTCCCATGCTTTATCTTCCTTAAACTTCCACAAAGGCATTGTGTCATGATATTGTCTATGAAGGTGGTATAATGCTTGAATTGTTCACCAGATGATGCTCCACTGGAGTTGCCTACACAGAAGTCTTGTCAGAATCTCTCTGACACATGTAGGATAGCTTTTCTAAGAGGTTTCTATATTATATATGTCCACAAGAAGGAGTTCTGTTTGTAGACTCATACTACTTCCCGCCTCTACATATAGTATGGATTCAAACATCACTTCGGTCTAGGTCTGGAGTTAATCTAGGGGATAAAGTGATATGTTACTCATAATATTAAAATGCAAAGTCAGTTTTTTATTTAGTTTATGATCCCCTATACCTTCTCTGAGTTTTCTTATCTTTGTCATGGTTCATTATATCCATAGATTCAGAAACTGAGAATCCTTTTTTTAATGTAGTTTATTGAACTTGGTGAAAATATGAACAGAATTAAGCCAAATGTTTCTATATGGTGCCATCTGCCTCCAATTATCACCTAAGACTCCTTCCTGCTTGCTGTCAGAGATCTTTGTAATGGCAGAAGGAAAGTCCTAAAACTCCTATACCCCCATCTCTTAGAAAAAAAATAAAGGAAGTATGTAAGAATAAGGGTATGTGTGTTGTGTTGTGAGTTTGAAAAGCTGTCATAAGGTTATATACTATAAATATGAAGAGAATGGTAAAAGAAATCATTATCCACTTCTACTCACCATTCCAATGAGAAGTCACAGAAGCTTCCAGGCTTGGATTCAAGATTCTTTCTCCTTGAAATCTCAATCCATATCTGTTAAAGTATTTTGATCATCTCTGCAGTGGTGAGCTCTGACAGCTATAGCCACACATGAGCAATATTGAGGCTTATGGCATTGACCATTCATGGCATATTGAACATAAGACAATTAAAAAATAAATTTCCTAATGGTAATAAAAGAAGAAGGGGAGCCAATATTAGCAACTTCAGCATTCAGATCATGTGACTTCCTGCTTATTTTGAACACATGCCCCTGAGACCCTTGATAAGGATGACAAAGACAATTCTCTTCTTATGTGTATTTGGATAATGAAAAATCATTTTTACTAATCTCACTTTGTCTAAATCTTCACTCCACACTCAGAGGAAATTTAGAATGAAGTAGAATATGAAGTCAATGTCTTAAATTCTAATACTTAAATGTGAACCAAATATGTTTGTAAAAATGCAAACTGAGAAAATAATAGATAAAAAGAGAAAAGATCTGTCAAGATTTTTATTACAGGGGTGGAGCCAAGATGGCTGCTGGAAAGCAGGGATTTGCTTAAGCTATCCCCCAAATCCCTCCCAATACCTGTAAAAATGGCTCTGAACAAATTTTAGAGCTGCAGAACCCACAAAATAGCAGAGGGAAACAGGTCACCAAACCAGGAGAGCCTAGATGGTCGCTGGGAAGGGTCTATCAAAAGGTGCTGGGAGTGGAGTACAGCCATGGGCCATGCCAAGACAGACCAGACCAGGAGTCAGCCAGCAGAACAGGCCCTAGGGCCATGAATCACTGAGCTGTGGCAGTTAGCAGACTTCTCAACCCACAAACACCAAAGAGCAGGTTAGTGGGAAACTGCAGGTTCAAACTGAGACTGGTCCAGCCACCAGCCCTGAGGGGGGTGGGAGTGGTGCAGTGGTGGTGTCTCAGCAGCAGGAAGTTCCTGAGGCTGCTTCCAGAGACCCAGCATCAACTGCTTCCCAAGTCCCTGGCTCACACTGTGGGAGGAATCTAACAGTGGATCAGAGCAGGAGTGCAAGGAGCACTTTGTGAACACAAAGGAAGGTTGTCTTGCTGTGCCCTGCTTGGATCTGGAATGCAGTCCTTGTTGGTGGTTCTTGGGGGAGGAGGAGCACTGCTCTGACAGAGCCTGTGGTGATGGTGGAGTAGAAGTAGCTCTGAAAACAGCAGTCCTTGTACCCTAAAGCTTCGAACAAAGTACTCTCTACTCTACAAGCAGTCATACACTGATGAAAAGCTCAAGGGTCAAATAGTTGACTGGGAACATGAACAAGCAGTGAAAGTGAACTCAGATTCAAACTCAGAATCAAACTCAAACTCTAGATTCCTTTTTCGATGACAAAGAAGATCAAAACATACAGCCAGAAGAAGTCAACAAAGTCAAAAAGCCTACATCAAAAGCCCCCAAGAAAAATATGAATTGGTCTCAGGCCTTGGAAGAGCTCAAAAAGGATTGGGAAAAGCAAATAAGAGAAGTAGAGGAAAAATTGGGAAGAGAAATGAGAGAGATGCAAGAAAACCATGAAAAACAAGTCAATGACCTGCTAAAGGAGACCCAAAAAAATACTGAAGAAAATAACACCTTAAAAATAGGCTAACCCAAATGTCAAAAGAGCTCCAAAAAGCCAATGAGGAAAAGGATGCCTTGAAAGGCAGAATTAGCCAAATGGAAAAGGAGGTCCCAAAGACCACTGAAGAAAATACCACCTTAAAAAACAGATTGGAGCAAGCAGAATCTAGTGACTTTATGAGAAATCAAGATATTATAAAACAGAACCAAAGGAATGAAAAAATGGAAGACAATGTGAAATATCTCATTGGAAAAACCACTGACCTGGAGAATAGATCTAGGAGAGATAATTTAAAAATGATTGCACTACTTGAAAGCCATGATCAAAAAAAAGTGCCTAGATATCATCTTTCAAGAAATTATCAAGGAGAACTACCCTGATATTCTAGAGCCAAAGGATAAAATAGAAATTGAAAGATTCCACCATTCACCTCCTCAAAAAGATCCCAAAAAGAAAACTGCCGGGAATATTGTGGCCAAATTCCAGAGCTCCCAGGTCAAGGAGAAAATACTGCAAGTAGCCAGAAAGAAACAGTTTGAATATTGTGGAAACACAATCAGAATAATACAAGATCTAGCAGCTTCTACATTAAGGGATCGAAAGGCTTGGAGCTAAGATTAAAACCAAGAATCACCTACCCAGCAAAACTGAGTATCATGGTTCATGGCAAAATATGGACTTTTAATAAAATCAAGGACTTTCAAGCTTTCTCAATGAAAAGACCAGAGCTGAATAAAAAAATTGACTTTCAAACACAAGAATCAAGAGAAGCATGAAAAGGTAAACAAGAAAGAGAATTCTTAAGGGACTTGCTAAAGTTGAACTGTTTTGTTTACATTCCTACATGGGAAGATGATGTGTGTAATTCACGAGACCTTTCTCAGTATTAGAGAATATACATAAATATAGACAGAGGGCACAGGGTGAGTTGAATATAAAGGGATGATATCTAAAATAAACTAAAATGAGGGGATGAGAGAAATATACTGAAAGAGGGAGAAAAGGATAGATAGAATGGGATAAATTATCTCACTCAAAAGTGGCAAGAAAAAGCAGTTCTGTGGGAAGGGAAGAGGGGCCAGGTGAAATGGAATGAGTGAATCTTGCTCTCATCGGATTCAACTTGAGGAGGGAATAACATGCACACTTAACTGGGCATCTTACTCCACAGGAAAGAAGGAGGAAGGGGATAAAAAGGAGCAATGATAGAAGGGAGGGCAGATGGGTTAGAAGGTAATCAAAAGCAAACACTTTAGGAAAGGGACAGGGTCAAGGGAGAAAATTGAATAAAGGAGGACAGGATAGGATTGAAGGAAATATAGTTAGCCTTTCACAACATGAGTGTTGTGGAAGTGTTTTACATAATGATACATGTGTGACCTATGTTGAATTGCTTGCCTTCCTAGGGAGGGTGGGAAGGGAAGAAAAGAGACAATTTGGAACCGAAAGTTTTAAAAGCAGATGCTCAAAAAAAAGTTGTTTTCACATGCACCCGGGAAACAAGATATAAAGGGAAAGGGGCATAGAAATCTATCTTGCCCTACAAGGAAGTAAGGGGAAAGGGAATGAAGGACGCAGTGGGGTGACAGAAAGGAGGGCTGACTGGGGAATGAGGCAATCAGAATATATGCCATCTTGGAATGGGTGGGAAGGTAGAAATGGGGAGAAAATTTGTAACTCAAAATCTTGTGGAAATCTATGTTAAAACTAAAATATTAAATAAAAATGGTAAAATTCGAATTTCTTTCTAACAGAAAAAAATTTTATTTCAAACTATTCTCTTTACCTGTGAGTCCAGTCATCACATTTGGTTAGTAATGACACAACTTAAGTCAAGGGAATCAACAAACATGTTCCAAAATCTATGCTGGGAATATAAAAAGGCTGTGTGTATATGGTGGTGGTGGGGAAACTACAGTCATAGATCTCAAAAAATTCACATTGTAGTAGAAAAAATAATATATAAATAACTGAGCACATGCGAGGTAAATTCAGTGTATATAAAGGAAATCTAAAGTGGAATGAGTTAGTAGCTGGTGGGGTCAGGTAAGGCCTTAAAGAAAAAGTGGGATTTGAGCTGAGTCTTAGATGAAGCCAGTGAAACTAAGAGGTGAAAGTGAAAGAGTAATGCATTCCAGGCATGGAGGACAATGCAAAAGCATATTGATACAAGATAGTGTATTATGTTCAAGAAATTGTAAGTAGACCAATATAGTTGAATTGTGATTGAGGAGCAGTATAAACATGCTGGATTAGTAGAAGAGGTCAAATTATGAAGAACTTTAAATGCCAATCAGAAAACTTTCTAATGCATCCATAAGCTTGCATATAGAAAATTTACCACTGTATTTAATGAACATGTTATTTAAGAAGAGAATAAGAAAATGTCATACATGGTAAGCACTATATAACATGCCAAAAATAAACTCAATTATATTTTAAGGGAAAGGAAATTATGGATTATCAATATGTGAGTCATTTCCAAATTAACTGTCTCTCTACAGTGATACTATCAACCTATTAGACCAAACGTGAACATCAACAGTAAATTAGAAAACAAATAAAGTAGAAGAAATTATGGTTCACAAATGAGGTAACTGAACTGATACCTTTAAACAAACTGTTGATGCTTAAATGTGGGAAATAAATAAAAGACATCAACATATCATTGGCATGTCCTTGAAAGTTTCACTAATTTATATTAACAGCACAAGGAGAGAGAAAGCAGAGAAACCATCACATTCAAATATCGATATTTGGTAGCCATGGGTAAGATCAGTTTAGAAGATAAATTTGTATGAAAGAAACTCATAGAGAAGTATGGTGGCAGATTATTAGCATTGTTGCCTAATAGAATATTGTGAAGCACTGGAGGGAAATAAAATTTTATGGAAAAAGTACTAAGAGAGTTAATTAAGTTATCCTGCTAGAGCATGTGAAGGTCTAACTGAGAAAATAATTGATAAAAAGAGAAAAGATTTGTTAAGATTTTTATTACAAACTATTCTCTTTACCTGTGAGTCCAGTCATCACATTTGGTTAGTAATAACACAACCTCTGATATGCTGAACAAAGAAGTAAAAATGAAAACAGTGATGGAAGGAGCAGCTTGACTAGAACTTGGGCAAACCATAATGTAATTTTAATGACCTCATACTTCTCTCTGAAACACATGCATATCTATTTTTTTAACAGAAACATTCTTCTAGTGATATTATATAGCTAAGAATCATGGAACATTTGGATCCAGAAGAAATGAAGTTGGGATCACTGAAAAGCACAACATCGATTTGAGAAAATTATAATGATGACCAGTGAAGACTTATGGAGAAGAATTATTGCAAAAAATATCTTCAGAAAGATGTGTGACCAAAAAAAAGGAAAGAAGAAAATTACATAGCGAGAATAAGGAATAACTGATTGGCAACCCATACATGAGTAGATATTGTTTCATTTATTGTATCATACTCTTTAGCAGCTAGCATACTGCATGGCAATATCAGACCTTAATTAACAATTGTTGAGGGATTTGAAGACAGATCGGATTGGTTCAAATCATAATGGGCAAATAACATCACATCTATGGGCCTTGGTTTTCTCTTCTACAAAAATCACAGTATTATACTAGTTAACCCAAAAAATCTCTTCCTTTCATAAGTCTAAGATCCTAATTATCCAAAGGCTAGAGATCTAGAAGGAGGTATCTAGCACAGTTAGTGTATACCCTGAAAAAGACTTATGGGAAGATTTAGATAGGAGGAGCCCAGGATAGGAAAACAAGGATTGATTCTTATTTACAAAGTTGGAGGGTATACCTATATCAATGTGAACACAGTTTCATATAAATTATATGTAAATCCAACCTCACACACACATGTATGTATGATATACATATGTGTGTATATGCACATACATATGTGTATATGTGTATGTATACACACACAAATAATAACCCAGGCCTTTCTGTTCCACAATCTAACACATGATTCATTGTTACACAATTACTTCTTGGCTATCTACATATTGATGGTGTAGGTATTGATTATTACAACAGTCTCCCAAAAATGATGAACAAACACTGTTAAGTCGTTGGTTCTTTCTAGATGTGACTATTGTCTGGGAACAATTTGTTCACCTTAAATACATGAGCCCTTTACTACCAATAAGTGTTTCTTCAACCTTGCCTTTTCATAGTATTATTGAGACCATTCTATCCACCACTTGCTGGAAGATGATCAGAGAACCACTCCATAATACTGTAGAAAAACCTCAGGGAGAGAGGTAGTTCCAAAAGATAAATATGTAAAGAAGTACCTCCCAAAGGATGTCTTTAATTTGGAGCATGTTTGCACTTTCAAAATCCAGGAAAAGCTGAAAAAATGCAGAACAAAAATGAAAACCAGTGTTCAATTTACAAACTCAGTTTCTGTTCTCTAGATTTGTAGGATCCCATCAACCTATTCATTTGGTTTTAGGGAAACTAGAGTCCCACTAATATTGATAAGCCTGATTTCCCTTTAATTGAAAGGAAATGATCCACTGTTGTTTGACTCCTTTTGAAACATACCCATTTCCAGAAACCTATTTCAGGTTTCTACTTACAGGCATTCTTTCTAAAATTATGTATCCTTGTCCAGGAACTACAATTCTGTCCTTTTGCATGAATCACTACCTAAGTGCCCAATTTTGTTAAAGAAATCATTAGATTCTGGGGTAATGAAGGAACGGAGACTTCACTGTATGGAGAACAGCATCGTTACTAAACCTCAGGGGTTGTTTTTCAGTACAGGACTTCTTACTCTGAGACAATTGCTTGCCATTAAAGTGGAGAAAATTCACTTACTTATCCTCTGCCTGACCTAGCACATCCCTCTCAAATCAATCTTCTCTTCTTTGTAGGATGTTGATGACACTGATATAATCAGCATAAAAGTATGCATTCAAATGCCCTCCATTTCTTTTTTTTCATTTTAATTGGTATTATATTTGGCTCAGTTCCTTTGTAATTTTAAAAAGGTTGATTCTTCACTTCTGCAATCATTGTCTCATCCTCTATGTGTGCTTCAGTGTCATAAATAACTTTCTGACAAGAAGTCCTCCTTGTATTTTCATCTTGTCTTGCAATCATTAACCACTGCCCCCCCATTATGTACTTATGTCAGTTACAGCTGCTATTTGACATTAGCCCAAATATCTTTATAATATTCAGAACTACAACTATATACCAGAGGGAATGTACAAAACGTCCAATCCACAATGCATATGTGAAGACTTACTTGATATCATAATTAAATATTTTTGGAATAACCTGATCAGGGACAAGTGGGAGATGCTCCTGTGTTTTATTTTTCATTGGTCATTGAATTTGCATGATTATGTTTGCAAGATAATGTTGGCGATCAATGCTGGCTAGAACATATTAGATCATTCTTTCTTTTTCCACTTATGCATTCAAAGATTAGGTCAATAATGTTGCTTGTCATGAAATGAAGAGCAAATATTATAAGGTTTATAAAACATCTTGAATATATTGAAGAGATATATAAATGCAGCTATTATTACTTTGATTTACTGAATGAGATAATTTCATTTATTTATGCATTTAATTAGTGAGTTGCTACTGCTCCTCATTATGAATTATAACATATACATATATTCATTTACTTGTTCAAATACATGTGGGATAATGTAAAGAATTAGCATTAACTGCAATATGTATGCATGTGTACATATGCATATATACATGTATATACAAAAGCATGTATGTATACATATATAGAGAGGAATATATGGATATGCTTTAGTAATTTATAGGATCATAAATCTAAAGGTGGAATGGAGTTCATAGATCATTGAGTTAGTTCAGGGTCAGCAAATTAGATAGCTAGCCAAATCCAACCTGACACCTAAGAACATAGTTTAAAATACAAAAAAACTCCACCTTTTGTTTTAAAATGTAAAAACCTGCTCTTAGCTCTAGGGACTAAGTTGAATGTGGCCCTTGGCCTTGGTTTACTGAATCTTAATCCAGTTTAGCAAATGTGAAAATTAAGACCCAGAGAAGTAAGAAGACTTGTACTGGATTAAACAGGTCAAAGTTGATGGAGACAGAATTTGAACTCAGGGCTGGTGACAAATAATGTAACACTGCAGGTTCAGAATCAAATGTGTTATGTTCAGTTTCTGGTGCCACATATTAGAAAAACTGCTCATAAGTGTCCATAGTAGAGCAACCAGAGTGGCTAAGGACTTCAGGATCATGCCAGATGAATGAGTTGAAGGAACTGGGGATGTTTACCTAGGACAATAGAAGAATTGAACTGGGTCAGGGGGACTAACATCATTGACTTCTAATAATTTAGGTTTGCTATATAGAAGAAGGATTAAACTTGTCCTACTTGGACCCAGAGGGCAAAACTTGAAACAGTGGGTAGAAGTTGAAGAAACAACTTTTTAGCAATTAGAGCTCTTAAAAAAATGGATGGGCCTGTGTGCTATATACTATAGCACCCCTGGAGGTCTAACACCCCAATTACAGTTTACTAATGCCTAGTACCCCAGTTCCATTTAATCACTTAATGCTGGATTAGATTTTACAAGGGGAATTTACCTCAAAGATATAGCAAGAAAAAAATACAACTATTTCCCCCAATACTGTGGGGGTATAACCTTCCCTACAAATCCTATCAGTCTCGGGGTGGGGCATAGAGGGAGGACTAGGATCAAATTTAGCTTAGTTCTTCTCTAGAACTGGTCTAAATTCACAAGGAAAGCTGTGCATTAATTCACAACTGGCTGTAAAGCACCTGTCATTGGTTCCTAAACTTCATGCCAGTGGCCCAGATCAGAAATTCTATTCCTTGCACTTTGAAGAGAAGATAATGAATAAAAAGGATAAAGGCCTAGCCCAGTTTCTTGGGTACCATATGGCCTCGGGAGGTGGGGTGAAAGAAGGAAAGAGGCCCCATGGCCTTACCCCTTAAATCAAGTTTCTCTCACAATAAGGTTTTAGTGGGGGAATTACCTTGTTCCTTCAGACCTAAATGTAGGGGAAAAATACAGCTGGTGCTAAGTAAGGCCATTTTAAGGATGCTTACAGTTCCAGCTAATCAGTCAGTGGAAAAAAGAGCCCTCTTAACCATATAGGAGATCATCAAGGACTTCCCATGCAGGTTTTAAACCTCATGATTCTCCTAGAAGCAGTACCCAGATGGTTCCATTACATATCTATCTATCTATCTACCTACCTATCCATCTATCTTTTATTTAAATATCATAACTTTATTGAGTCCCTTTATATAACAGATAGCCAGGTAATAACTAGATGATAACCAAGTATTTATTAAGCACCTGTTATATGCTAGACACTGTTCTAGGTTCTAGGGATAAAAATACAATTAATAAAATAATTCTTATTCTCAAAGATGAGAGACAAGTCTCTAATGGGGACAAGTGTGTGTGTGTATACTTACATATATACATATATGCATATAGGTAATAGAGAGAATAACTATAAATAAACACAGAATAGGTAAATGCAATGTAGCTTGAGAGGGAAGAACCTAGCAGCTGAAAAAACTGGGAAAGGCTTCATGTTGAAGATGATGTTTGAGCTGTCTTAAAAGAAAAGAAGGATTCTATAAGGCAAGTGGAGAAGAAAACACATTTTAGGCATGGTACAAAAGCTCAGAGAAAAGAAATGAAAAAAAGAGAATTTGGCTTGATTTGGGTGTAGGAAGTGTAATATAGAAAGATGGGTTGGAATGATATTGTAAAATACTTTAGAAGGTAAGCAGAAGAGTTTCTCTTCAAATCTTAGAGGCAAATGGGGAGCCACGGGAGTTTATTGAATAGGGTAGTGATATGGTGATATCTACACCGAAGGAACACTGTCTTGGAGGATATATTGGAGAGGGGGCAATATTTGCAAGAGGGAGATAAATTAGAAGGCAGTTGTGATAATTCTAGGAGAGGGGTGATGAGAGCCTGAAGTAAGGTGCTGACTGCGTGAGTAAAAATAAAGGGTCAAATGTGAGAGATGTGGACATAGAAGCAACAACAAGATTTGAGATCTAACTGGTTATATGGAGTAAGGAAGAAAAAGGCACCTTCACTTATTCTCTTTGGTTCAGTGGTTGAGATGGTGAGAATTGGAAGACTCCTCATACCCCCTTGTCACCTCCAGGTTCTCTGCCTTCATCCACAATCTCTGTGTCTTAGAAGTCTGTGATATTCCCATTCGACACAATCAAAGTCCTGGTAGCTGTTGTCTACAGACTGCAGGTCACTGCTCTTCTTTCTTCAAGGAGTTCAACACCTGACTTACAATTTTTCTCTCCTTCCTTACACCTGCCCCCATACTTGAGGACTTCAACATACACATTGATTCTCCTGCAAATACCCTAACCATTCAGTTCATCAACCTACTCACTGACTGTGAGTTGCTCTTTCATCCAACTTCCGTCACACACAAAAAGGCTCATATGCTTTATCTTGCCATCACCAACAAATGTACTACCTTTGTATTTAAGGATTTTGAAATCTTTTTTCTGGCCATAATCTATTGGTTTTTCATCTCTCCCTTTTCCCTCCTTTACATAACCTTACTTTATCTACACCATAGCCTCCAATACTTTGATCCCTCAGTTCTCTCCCAGGCCATTTCCCCTACCCTAACAACTCTCTCCTCTTGACTCCTTGGTTGGGGGTTGGGGTGGGCAGGGGAGGAGCCAAAATGGCAGAGTGAATGCAGGGACTTCCTTGAGTTTTCCCCCAAACCCGTCCAAATACCTGTAAGAAATGACTCTAAACAAATTCTAGAACAGCAGAACCCACAAAATGACAGAGTGAAACAAATTTCTAGCCCAAGATAACCTGAAAAGTCAACATAAAAGGTCTATTGTGTCAGTCTGAGAGAAGAGCAGTGTGGGCCATGCTGGCACAGACTGAGCCACAGTAAATGTGAAGCAGGCCTCAGTGGACTGAATCACTGGCAGCTGTGGCAGTTTCCAGACTTCTCAACCTACAAACACTAAAGAAAACTTAGAAGTTCAGTAGGAAAGGGGTACTGAACCTGGGTGAGAGAGGAGCATGGTCAGGTCCCAGCCCCAGCCCCAGGGTGGTGGCAGCAGTGGCAGTGGCTGCTTCTAGAGCTCTCAGGCCATAGATGGTGGGGGATGTTGGGCAGCTGATAACAGGAGAATTGCAGGTATCTCTTTGCTGATACTGAGGCAGGATTTTCTTGCTTTGCCCTTGCTTGGATCTGGGTCACAGTCCTGGATTTAAGTCCTGAGGTGGAGTGCTGGTATAGCAGAGCTTGTGGTGGTGATGAAGAAGGAATATTCTTCATGGTTCCAAGGCAGAAAAGAATGCTTGTAGTCACTCACAGAATGGAGCAGAGACCAGGAGAGGAGTAACACCTCCTCTTTGATCATCCAACCTTGGAAAAACTAAAAATTTATAGATCCCTAGAAATATCTCTGAAAACAGCTGCACAAAACCCCTGAAGCTTGGGACAGTGCATTCGCCACTCTGGAAACAGAGTCCTACCTTAACAAAGAGCTAAAAAGTCAAGTAATTGGCTGGGAAAATGAGCAAAAAGAAGAAAAAATATCAGACTAAAGAATGTTACTTTGGTGACAAGGAAGATTAAAACATAAAACCAGAAGAAGACAACAAAGTTAAAGCTCCTACATCCAAAGCCTGCAAGAAAAACATGAATTGGTCTCAAGCCATGGAAAAGCGCAAAAAGGATTTTGAAAATCAAGTAAGAGAAGTAGAGGCAAAATCAGGGAGAGAAATGAGAGTGATGCAAAAAAATCATGAAAAAAGAGTCAATAGCTTGCTAAAGGAGACCCCAAAAAATGCTGAAGAAAATAACACCCTAAAAATAGACTAACCCATATGGCCACAGAGGTCCAAAAAACCAATGAGGAGAAGAAAACTTAAAAAGCAGAATTGTCCAGATGGAAAAGGAGGACCAAAATCTCACTGAAGAAAATAATTCCTTGACTCCTTGATGAACCAATTCATCCGTATGTTGTCCTCTTCTCTTCAATCTTTTATTTTATTGTCACTTGTGTCTAGCCAACTTTCATCCTTGAATTATTCCCACTATTCTTTACCTTTACTCCTATACATATGATGTTGAACAAGGTGGAGAAAACCATGCAGGCATTCTGACAGGTTCTACTACAAATTTATGTTACATAATAATTGGGATCTCACTGCTACTAGGGAATCCTCCTACACTTCTCTTGTCAACCATCTCAGGCCACCATCTATGGGCTGAGAACTCCAGAAAAAGCTGTTGCCACTGCTGCCACCACCCTGGGGCTGGGACCAGACCATGGTCTTCTCTCACCCAGATCCAATAGCCCTTTTCTACTGATCTTCTAAGTTGTCTTTAGTGTTTGTGGGTTGAGAAATCTGGAAACCGCCACAGCTGCCAGTGATTCAGTCCCCTGAGGCCTGCTCCACATTTATTGTGGCCCAGTCTGTGCCAGTAGTTCTTTCAAATCTTTTCATCCCTCTTGAAACCTCTCTCCCCTCCCCACCCCACTCTCTCAGATGAGAACTTTGCCTCATATTTTATAGAAAGAAAAAATTAAGTCTATTCTCTGAGAAGTCCCTCTTCTCCCTCTTCCTCATCTCTTATTACTCATATCCCTTCTGTCACTCTCTCCTCCTTCATGTCTGTCTCATGCAAAGTGACCATATTCCATACCAAGGCTAATCACTGTACTTGTTCATCTTATGCCTATCTATCCCAACTCATCCAGTAGATTTTCCCCCAGACACCTCCACTTCTTCATTTATTTCAATCTGTCCCTCTCTACTGGCTTATTTCCTACTGTCTACAAACATGCCCATGTGTCTTTTATCCTGAAAAAATCCTCACTTGATCCTCCAATCTCCATTCATCCTCCTATATCTCTCTGCCTTGTGTAGCTATACTCATAAAATGCCATTTATGGTAACTTCCTCCACATTTTTCCTCTTGCTCTCTTCTTAACCCCTTATAATCTGACTTCTGACTTTATCATTTCACTGAAACTTCTCTCTCCAAGTTACCAATGATCTCAGTTGCCAAATCCAATGTGTTTTTTTTCTTTATCCTCATTCTCTTTGATCTCTCTGCGACCTTTGATACTGTTGATCATTCTTTCTTCCTTCATACTCTTTTCTTTCTAGGTTTGTGGGACACTACTCTATCCTGATTCTCCTCCTACAGATCTGACCACTCTTTCTCTATCTGTCCTGCTGTTCTTCCTCCAGACCATGTCCCCTAACTCCCTCAGGCTTCTGTTCTGGGCTTCCTCTCTTCTCCGTCTATACTACTCTACTTGGTAATCTCGCTAGCTCCTATTTATTTAATTATCAACTTTATGCTGATGATTTTCAAGTCTACCTTTCCTGCCCCAATATCTCTGCTGACCTCCACTTTCTGACTCCAATTGTCTTTCAGATATCTTGAATTGGATATTTAATAAACAACTTAAACTCATTACAAAAGAACAACAAAACAGAACTCAGTTTTTCCTAACCTCTTTCCCCTCCTACCTTCCCTATTACTATAGAGAGCAAGACAACCTCCTAGTTCCTCAGGCTCTCAACCAAAAATTATTCCTGCATTCCTCACTATCTCTTATACCCCATATCCAAGCTGTTGCCAAGGCCTATTGTTTTCACCTTTATAACCTTTCTCAAATATGCCCTCTTCTCAACTCTGACGCTGCCACCTTTCTAGTATAGGCCCCTATCACTTCGTATCTTGATTATTGCAATAGACTGTTGGTTGCGTTGCCTACCTCATGTCTCCACCCATTCTAATCCCTTCTACATTCTGTCACTAACATGTTTTTCCTAAAGAATAGATCCAGTTATGTCATCCCCTACTCAATAAACTCTAGCAGCTCTTTATTGCTTTCAGGAACAAATACAAAATGCTTTATCTGGTATGCAAATCTCTTAACAACCTAGCCCCCTCCTTCCTTTCCAGTCTTCTTATATCTCACTCCTTGAGATGTACTCTGTGATCCAGTGACATTGGCCTCCTGGCTGTTCCATGAATACCATCCCTCAATTCGAAGCATTCTTGCTGACTGTCCGCCATGCCTGAAATACTGTCCCTACTCTCCTCTGATAACTGACCTACCTGGCTTCCTTTAAGTCCCAATTAAAATCCTATATGCTGCAAGATATTTTCCCCCAACCCTCTTAATTCTAAAGCCTTCCCTTTATTAATTATTTCTTATTTATCCTATAAAAAGCTTATTTTGTATATCTTTTTTTTCCACGATGTTTGCTCCACTAGATAGTAAATTCCTTAAGAGCAAGGGCAGTCTTTTGTCTCTTTTTGTATAACCAGTACTTGGCACAGTGCCTGGCACATAGTAGGAGCTTAATAGAAGTTTATTGATTGATTAGAATAATAATATCGTTAGGAAGAAAATAGGAAAGTTTGTGAGAAGGGCAAATTTTGGGGGAAAAAGAAATTCTGTTTTAGACTTATTGAGTTTAAGATATCTTTGAAAAATCCTATTTAACATGCCTGATGGGAAGATGATATTGTGTTATTGATGCTCATATTCAAGTCTGGTGCTGGTCTAGGAGTCATCTACATAAAGATGATGGTTGAACGTATGGAAGCTATTGAGGTAACCAAGAGAGAGAATGTAGAAATAGAAGAGCAAGGGACTTAGCAGAGATTCCTGGGGCCTACACCAATAGAGGATGTGATATGGAGGATGAATTAAGAAAGGAGACCACAAAGGAAACCAAGAAAAGAGCACTGGTACAAAAGACCAGAGGGGAGATACTATCTAGCAGAAGATGATATTCACCATTATCAGATGAAGTACATGAGTTAAGAAGGTTGATGAGGAATGAAAAAAAATCCAAAAACTTTGGCAAATCAGAGATCAGGGAAAATTTTGGAGAGAGAAATATCAGTCAAGTAATTACTGCCTTAACTTTTGATAGATTTCCAGGTAGCTCATGGCTCTCAGAAATACTTCTGGGAAATATTCAGCTGGCTTGACCCAAATGCTTAGCACAAATATAGATATTCCTCTGCTTCCACCAGTGTATATCTCATTCAACAAACATCATTAAGCATCCACTACATGGAAAGCATCGTGCTAAACAAAATGAGAATACAAAAAGGAATCAAACATAAGTTCTGCCCTAAAAAATTATGTTATAGAAGTTGATATGTGCATAGATATTGCTAATACAAAACAGAACATGATAGATAAACAGGACAAGTAGAAGAAGAAGCTATGAGAGTTTAAGATAGACAAATATCAGTTTCTGCTGGGGAAGAGGTAGAGAGGACAACTAGAAAGGCTTAGTGGAAAAAAGGGCATTTGAGCTTCACCTTGAAAGAATGATATATTTCTATAGCCTGAGATGTAGATAAGAATATTAGCAAAGGAAATGTATGGAGGAAGGAAAGTATAGGATGTTTTGGAAAACACTGATAGTCCTGGAGCATAAAGTATATGAGTGGGAGACATAGGAAGTAAGCCTAAATGGATTCGATTGTAGGAATACAAGCTAAGGAATTTAGACTCCCTGTATTACACATAGAGTGATTCCTTTGCAACAGACTCAGTCATAAAGGTCTTTCCCAAATCACATCTGCTGTGTTTTCTATTTGCTGTGCCAATAAACTCCAGTTTCTGCCTCTTAGCCTCACTGTAAAGACTATACATTGTTACTCTATGTAGCCTGACTCATGTACTCCTCTATTTGTGTTTGGAGAGTTTTATTCATCTTCACTTAAAATTCTTGGCTGAGGAATAAACTTACATTCAAGTTTACTGTTCATGTGGTTTATCATTACAACCAAATAGCTCATTCATTTATTTATTCTTTTACTCAATTATCTTTTTTTTTAAATCAGGTACTAACATGTGCAAAGCTTCCACTAAAGCTTTTTTCTAAGGTCAGGTGACTTTGAAGTCCATCCTGAGGAGTACAAGCTCTGGTAGGTCCTACCATGCTGCATAAGGTTTGAGTATTGACTCACTGATGAATTTCATCATCCCAGCACCAGCCCAGCTAAGATTGGACAGTCCCATCACCAGAAGGTTAGCCATGAAGAGATGATTCTTTTTTTCTTCTCCACAGTGAACTATCAAAATTACCAAATAAAGTATGGAGGGATTCTAAGCCTGATAAAAATCACATCTCTATTAAGTTATGGGCAAGATGTTGTAGCTTATTCCATAGGTTTTATCCACCAACTCTGGCGAAGTAGAGGACTGGGCTCAAAAAAAGTAAGTCAAAAACCCAACAATCAGAGTCTGTCATCTCAGGCAGATTCCAGGCCTCCAGTGGGAGAAAGATCAGAGTCATAGCTGTAGTGTAGGTGGTATGATTTAGAAGCGTCTAGGAAGAAACATGTCAACAAATCGATCGCCAAATATTTGTCAAGCTCTCTCTTACCATGTTTCAAACACTACGCTAAAAGAGATATGAAGAAAAATGTATTAAAAACAGCCAATAGATACAGGATGCCTATAGATAGATCAGTCAATCAATCGATATTTATTAACACCTAGTAGGTGCCGAGCACTGTGCTAGGTGCTGAGAATACAAAAAAAGTTAAAAGACAATCGCTGTCCACAAGGAGTTTACAAACTAACGAGTGACACCATGCAAATGGTTAAACTATGTCCTGTGCTGATAACCAGTAGGTAGGCTGTATTCTGTACTCACCAACAGCATGGTGATATATTTTTTCAGATATTCATACTACAAAGATGTGTACCAAAATGTTGTAGTAGAAAGAGTACTGGACGTATAGACATGAGACTTGAGATCAGGTTCTAATTCTACCACTTGCCAGACATTGAGGGCAATCAGAATTGTAAAAGGCTCTCTGACCCATGCCATCGGTCCAGAACTTTGGGCATGTGGTTTAGTCCAATGAAGAGAAAATTTGGAAGGGGAAGACAATAGCCATCTGTCACTGTTTGAAGGGCTATCATGTCAAAGAGGGGGGAGAATGAAGAGAATAAGCATCTGTTAAGTGCCTACAATGTGCCAAGCACTGTGCTAAGCATTTTACAAATATCATACCATTTTATCCTCTCAACAAACCCAGGAGGTAGGTGATATTATTACCTGTTTTCCTTTTTTTTTTTTTAAATTGAGAAACTAAGTCATGAAGAGATTAAATGATTTGCCCAAGGTCTTATAACTAGCAAGTGCATAGGTTGGATTTGAATTGAGGTCTACCTGACTCCAGGCCCAGAGCTCTGTCCACTGCACCAAACCTTTATTTTGTTTAAACTCCAAAAGGACAAATCAGGAGCATTATTCCAAATTCAGGTTCCTTTTAACTACTCCACAATAGCTGAAATAGGATGTGCTTCCCTAGACCTCAGTTGCATTTTATTTCACAATCTCAGACTCCCAGGCTAGTGTCAGATACATTCTTAACATACCATGTTCTATTCTGTCTCATAGTTTCTAGCTAGAGGAAAAGATAAATAGTGACAAAGGCCAACCCTTTAGTCTAAGATTTTTTTTTAAGATTCTCACAGTTAGCCTCTTTGACATTAGCACTTTCTCAAGAAGGTCACAGTTAGAGATTAAAATGGAGCTAAAGAGCCTGAGAAATTCATGGATCCAGATACTACTGAGGCCCATTTGCTTTGGGACATGTATCTTCATGGACAATACTCCCAGGCTACTCCTTTCTGCTTTGTTCTAATCCCATCATAATTATTTGGAAGCCTTCAAAGGCACTCTAATATTCATCCAACAGAAATGTCAATCCATCCTCTCACTCCTTTCCCCGACCTCTATCCCAGCTGAAGTTCAAGTGAGTTCATCATTTTGGATGAGCTGCAGAGATGACATCAATTTCTTGGCAGGGATATTCTAATAGTTTGTTGTTGTTGAGGCTTAATATTTCCTGAGTGGCTGCAATGTACCAAGTGTAGCAAGAAAGTATCTGCAGTATCTTGTATAGTGATGCATATTTCTGATGTTCAGAACATTCTCAAAATATAAAGATAAGAAACAAAAAGAATTATCAACAAAGTAGTTCGAATTCCAACTACATAGGTGGGAATGTAGAAGTTAATTATTGGTTTGGGTTGGTACTAGATGATCTGAAACATCAGGTGGCATGCTGCAGTGAATGATTTAGGAGATCAGTAGGCTATTTCGCCCTATCCCAGAATCCCCCCAACAATCAGCAACCTTTATCCAAGCCTTTTTTCTCTCTCTTTGTAGACACCTAGGTGGTTCAGTGGACCTGGTGTCAGGAAGACCTGAATTAAAATCTAGACTCAGACACTTACTAACTATGTGACTCTGGGCAAGTCACTTAACCTCTACATTCCTCAGTTTTCTCACCTCTAAAATGGGTATAATAGTAGCTCCCACGATTGCTGTTATGATCAAATGAAATATTTGCAAAACACTTATTCTAAGGCTTGTCGCATAGTAGGTACTCAGTGAATACTTCTTCCCTTCCTAGTGTGTAAAAATATATAAATAAACAGAACAAACATATAAATAAATAATCCTTGTTACCACGAGGTTATTGCGAGGAAAAACACTTTGTACGTTGAAGAGTGTTACAAACATTTGAGTTACTATTTTTATTATTCACTTATCTTCTCTGTGCCTCAATTCTTCAATCCATAAAATGCAGATTATAAAGTTAACTTTCTTGAGGCAGAGAGAGAGAATAAATGTTTTTTGAAGGGAGGAGCCCTTTCAGCCCTAAATTATATCGTTTTGCATATTATTATATCAGATTTTTCTGGCAAGAACTAGAGGAAATTTATGATTTATGTGACGATAAAAAACAGAAGTAGATAAATCATCATATCTGACTTTTATATAGAACATCAATGTTTGTGAAGCACTTTTCATACATTATCCCATTTTATCCTCACAACAACTCTTTGAGGTAGGTGCCCCTATTACTTCCATTTTATATATTAAGAAACTGAAAGTAAAGTCACATGGCCATATTGAAGTATATCACTATATCCACTGCATCGTGCTACCTCTCCCATCTTGTGATATTATGACTTCCCAGTTGCTTCTTCTTTTCTTGGTGAAATTCACCTTGGCACTTTGGCAATTTCACCTGTGTCCTAGAATAGTCACAAAGACCATTTTCTCTCTATAATTCATCAGGTACCCACATCCTGAGCTGCCTCCTCAAGTCATCCCTGATCAGAAAGCTATATTCCTGGAATGCAAAATGTGTGTTTTTTTTTTCCCTTCGGGAGTGAGGGTAGGGGTACTAAGAAGCAGTTGGATTGAAAGAGTCAGGGACCTCGCCCATCTTGTTTGGTGACAACAACATAGCTCTAGCTTTGACAATATGACCCTATGGAATTGGGAATTGAGTGATGGAGTTGAGAGTCAGGAAGATGTAGACTCAAATTATATCCGAGAAACTGTAATGGCAAGCAAAGTGAAACTTTTTGTTGTCTTTTGTTTAGAGTGCTTCTCAGCACTAAGGCAATAAAGTGCCTTTGATTGAGTCTTGCCTTTGTTTGTAGGAAGGTGCACACCCTTTTGCTAATTAGGTCACAAAAGGTGTGAAGCCCTTGAGAGGTGTGAATTACTCCTGGGAAGAGTGTTCCCTGCGATTTGGCCAGATGAGACTCTGGGTGGCCATTAAGGATCCCCTCCTCCCCACCCTGCTTTGAAAACCCAGATGTTGGTGCTTTCCTCTGGTACCTATGTATGTATAGCTTGGGTCAGACAGCTAGAAGCCTGTCTGTTTATTTGTGTTACTTGCTCTGTTTATATTTTCTCTGTTTGTAATTTCTGTTTGTATTTGCTCTGTAGTTCAGGGTGCTGACTTCCCCCAAACTAAGTGAATGATATATGTGTGTTTAATTAAAATAAGATTCTTAACCCCTTAAAGTTGCTTTCCTTAGAAAAGCAGATCAAAGAACCTGTGCTAGCAGCCCTCCTATGTGCTGATATTGTTGGTCTTACACCTCCACAGCAGCTGCAAGCAGCATTGTTGATACAGAAACTCACTATCTTTTTAACTCTGCAGTAAGTCATTTATTTTCTTTATCAGTTTCCCTAGCTATAACATGGTGATATTGATAGCCCCAACCTCCCAATATTTCTATGAGCATCAAATGTTATGCAAAGTGTCTTGCCAACGCTAAAGTGCAATATAAACATCATCATCATCATAATTGTCATTAATTATACTAGCATTTATGTAAAACTTTAAGGTTTGCAGTGTACCTTATATTTTCTCATTTTACCCTTATTACAACCTTGAGAGATAGGTGCTATAATTATTTCCATCTTACAGATGAGAAAACTGGGGCACAGAGAGGGTAAGTGACTTGACCAGGGTCATACAACTAGTAAGGATCTGAGGCTGGATTTGAACTCATCTTTCTGACGCCAAGTACAGCTCTTTATTCACTATGCTTTTGTTGTTTTTGTTGTTGTACTCTCATCATAATTAATTTCTGTTTAGCTTCAATGTCAAGGAATACGGAGGTAGAGGTTCTCCTCTGACTCAATAATTCTACTTGTTTTTACTCTACCACAATTCACTTCCCTGGGATTCTGGCATCTTCAGATTTTCCTTGTATATTTTTAAAAACTCTCCTACTTGCCTCACACTGTAATTGGTATGTCTCAATCAATAGGCCCAGCTTGAGTTTCTGTATGGATGGCATGTCTGGAGTTGTACTCCTCACTCTGCCTCCCCCTTGAGGAAAGGGACCTTGACTTCACGTGGGATTTCATTTGCCCAGGATTCAACAATGGACAGTGATTCTTTGATCAAGATGAGTCTAAAAGCCTGAAGCTTGTTCAACTTAGATGAGAAAGTTTTATCCTTTGTATATGGGCAAGACTTACGTGACAAGCAATGCCTATAGCCTGGGAAGGTAGTAAAATAGAGACAGAACACTTAACAGAGGGTCATTCCTAAATATAATTATAGAGATTTCTAAATTTTCCAGTTGGCTATATGTTATAGAGATGAAATGTTAGCCAAACCCTGACTTACTGGCCTCTGGCCTCTGAATATGCTTTGCCACAATTTGTATCTTGGGTCAAAATTCATGCTCCAGTTTCAGATTAAGGATTAATCTTAGGAAGGTGCTGCTCCAACGTTCTCTTTCCACAGTGAAGCCCAATAATACTATCTGTATCTCCTGCAACATAGATCCATGACTTGCAACATAACTCCCAATTACATGTTTTCTTTGTCTGGGCATAGTTGTAATTTCCCCCTTCAAACATATTTAAATGACAATAATGATTTAATTATATTAGTTGAGTTGTAATTTGTAGGCTTAACTCTGGCTTTGGGCCACTATGGAAGGTGGGAGGACCTGTCACAGGGAGGTTGGGAAATGAGGCTCCAAGATAAATACCTGGGACTAGTGGGAATGTGGGAAGTGACATTTGGTTGAAGCAGTCCTAAATTATGCTACATAGAGTATGTGATCAAGGCAGCAGATGTAGGGCCAAAGCAAGGACATGTTTACCCAGCAAACTCTTACAGACATCATTTTCTGGAAAGAGCAGTTTTAATCAAATGCATGTTTTCTCCCAAGAGGCCCCTCCTGTGAAGAAAGTCAGTTCTGAGAACATTCTATTTGTTTCTAAAGTGGAATAGTTTCACTTAAAAAAAAAGATTCATTTGTAGGGTAAAAGGAGAAGGTGCACTATCAAAATACGAGAAGAAAACAGGGAATGTAGCACTGGAAGGGAACTTAGAAACCATCAAGTCCCAGCTTTTTATTTTATGTAAGAGGAAACTGAAGCCCAAGAAAGAGAAGTAAATTGCTTAAGGAGATAATTCATTTCAACCTAAATCCTTCAAATATAGCTCCACTCTTCTTTAGACCACATTGTTTATCTCAGCTTAGAGCTTCACTGAGGTCTTTCCCCTCTTACTTTCCCCTCTAGATAAACCATCAACTGAGGCCAAGATCAGATTAGGCCTTCACCTTTCTGTTGGCCTTTAATAATCCTATTCACCTTTTTAAGACTCAGATCAACTTTATCTTTTCTCTAAGGCTTTCTCTGACCATTGTAATTCACAGGGCAACATAGTATAATGGAAAAAAGAAAGGATTTAGATGTAGAAAACATGGGTTTGAATCCTGGCTCTGCTCATTACTAACTCAATGACCTTAGGCAAATGTGCCTTTGTGCCTTTCTTTTCAGCTTCACCTCACAGGGCTTTGCCTGGTTCATAGTAAATACTTAATGTGTTTGTTGCTTGATGACTGTGCCTATCTCTTCGTGTGTAAAATGCAGTGGCTGGACCTTTCAGTTTCACATCCTTTGATCTTTTGCATTTAGACACTTTGTGTATGTATTCTCACTCCAAAAATCTGGTCATACCAGTGTGATTGGAAGGTGAAGAACTTCAAGGGAAAAGCAGAGAGCAGGGTCACAAGGGGTCTATTAGCCAAGGCTAGGCAGCAAAATCATAGAGAGGAGAGTTCATATGGTTGCAGATAACTAAATAGCTTTCAGTAGGCCTTACCCAATCCCTATTTCACTCCATCTTCATTTCTTGCCTTTTTTCTTCACTCAGTCGAGAGTGTACCAGTGTATTAGTGGTATGTATTAGTCTGTGACGAAGGCAGATATGTACTTAGCCCTCCAGAAGATCACATGTCCTTTCCTTAGTACTCCCTTTTTCTATGACAACGTCCCTTTTCCTTCTTATAAAGAAAAGATTTCTCTATTTAGGATCAGAAAATCTGGGTTAGAAGCCTGTCTCTTGAGTTTACTACCTGCCTGATTGTGCGACAAGCCAACTTCAGTCTCTTTGGGTCTTAGTTTATTGTTCTGTAAAATGAAGAATGTTTTTCTAGATTAGTGGTATCAAGCTCAAATACAAATGGGGCTACTAAACCATACAGAAGGATCTCTATGGGCAAATACTGACTTAGAGAATCACATATTAATATTAATATTATCTCTTTTATATTTATTTTTACTTATTTTGTTAAATATCTCCTAATTACACTTTAATCTGGCTTGGTAGCACATGGGAGTGTTACCACCTATTCCATAGTAGTAATCTATGGACTAGATGATCTTTAAGGTTCTTTCAGACTCCAATTAAGAGGAGGAAATCAATTTTATCAACACTAAAAGATAAAGGAAAACCATCTATGAACAGCTTATATAGAAGGAAAAAGGAGATAGGTAAACAACAATAAAGTAAGTACATCTTCTGACCATTGAGAGAAATACATAAAAAAGGTGAGTGACTGTGGAACATAACAGTAAGTTGATTGTCTAATTAGAAGCCAAGGTATTATGGAGCACAGGCAGAGACACCGTCTTGGAGGACAAAGCAATTCATGTCTCCTAAGCTATGTTTAAAAATTATTCCCCAGGGGGCGGAGCCAAGATGGCCGCATGAAGGCAGAGTCTTACCGGAGCTCTCTCATAAGGTCTGTCAGATTCCCATAAAAAAGTGAATCTGAGCAGATTTGAGAGAGTCAGAAACCGCGAGCAGTCTGTGTGGGGCAAATTTCCGAGACGGGAGAGTTTGAAAGGCTGGAGGAACGAACCTGCAGGCTCGGAGAGTGCTCGGTGCGGAGCTGCTCCAGACCAAGGCGGAAGCGGCTGGCCGGGAAATCCACGTGGGAGACGGGCTGGGAGAAAGCTGGGCGCCCGAAACCGGCGGAGATCCCCAGGACTTCCAACACAGGACGGCAGTCTGTGGGAGCGACGAGAGGCAGCGCAGCGCCACCGGCCGTGAAAACACCCACTCCTAACACTTGCAAAACCCAGGAACTCGGCTTCTTGAACTTCCGTAAGACTCAATGGACAGGTAAACGGCTCTAACCCCTCCTCCCCTCACCCAGAGAATTCCTCGGGAAAAGAAAAAAAAGAGAACTGAAACAGAGGAGAGAGTAGCAGGGCCTCACTGGACAAATACCAGCAGCTTATTAGTCCCAGAGGGGAAGAGTGGGCAGGGGTCAACGCCAGGAGCCCAGACGTAATCTTGCTCCCCCAGGGGAAGCGCCAGTCATCAGCTCAAACAACAAACAGCTGAGACATTGCTGAAAAGCAAGTGCTGGAGAACACCCATAGGGAGTGAGACGCCAGGGAGCCAGACCCCTCCCCCACACCTCAGGAAACTGAAGGTTATAATTCTAGACTCACAACCCCCAGAATAAGAAAGCTGGGACAGAAAGCCCTGAGACTCACAGATAGAAATTCGTTCTAACGCCAGCAAAAGGCAATCCAACATGAAGAAGAACACAAAAAAACCGAGGACAATAGATTCTTTTTATGGAGACAGGCAGGATCAAAATATCGACATAGAAGAAGATAGCAATGACACGGTAGATACATCAGATACCTCAAAAGCTAATATGATCTGGTCTCCAGCCCAAAAAGCACTGCTGGAAGAGCTAAAAGAGGACTTTAAAAACCAAATTAGGGAGCTAAAAGAAAATATGGAAAAAAAATTCACTGATGAAATCAAGTCCCTAAAGAATAAGATTGGCGAAATGGCTACGGAGATTCAGAATCTAGAGAGAGAAAAGGATACCCTGAGAGGTGAAATCAACCAATTGAAAATGGAGGATCAAAAGCAAAATGTAAACACTAACTCATTTAAAATTAGACTTGAGCAAGTGGAAGCTAATGAATCTATGAGGCATCAAGAAGTAATAAAACAAAACGTAAAGAATGAAAAAATAGAAAAAAATGTGAAATATCTGATTGGCAAAACAACTGACCTGGAAAATAGATCCAGGAGAGACAATTTGAGAGTTATTGGTCTACCGGAAATCCACGATGAAAAAAGGAGCCTTGACAGTATCTTCGAAGAAATTATCAAAGACAACTGCCCAGAGGTCCTAGAACCAGAGGGCAAAATAGTTATTGAAAGAATTCACCGATCACCCCCTGAAAGAGATCCCAAACTGAAAACACCAAGAAATATCATAGCCAAATTTCAGAGCTATAAACTTAAAGAGAAAATACTGCAAGCAGCCAAAAAGAAGCAATTCAAATATCGTGGAACTACAGTCAGGATCACGCAGGATCTCTCAGCTTCCACATTAAAAGACAGGAGAAATTGGAATATGATATTCCGAAGGGCAAAGGAGCTGGGACTACAACCAAGGATCAACTACCCAGCAAAACTAAGCATAATTTTCCAGGCAAGGCGATGGACATTCAACGAAATAAGGGAATTCCAAAATTATTCCCCAGATACAGACTTCATAATAACCTGGAAAGACCTACATGATATGATGCAGGGTGAGTGGAGCAGAACCAGGAGAACATTATACACAACCACAGATATATTGATTCTGTGATGACTAACTTCGATAGACTTGGCTCTTCTCAGCAATACAAGATTCAAAGACAACTCCAAAGGACTCATGATGGAAAGAGCTA
Organism: Trichosurus vulpecula; assembly: GCF_011100635.1. Taxonomy (NCBI): domain Eukaryota; kingdom Metazoa; phylum Chordata; class Mammalia; order Diprotodontia; family Phalangeridae; genus Trichosurus; species Trichosurus vulpecula. Next base: position 235,354,913 of record NC_050575.1, on the reverse strand, counting down.
TCTACAGCCGCAGAAAGAACTATGGAGTCTGAATTCAGATTGAGGGAAACTATTTGCTCCCTTTTTTTCTCTCTCTCTTCTTTTTTGGTTTTGTTTCTTCTTTCTCATGATTCATTCCATTGGTCATAATGCTTCTTTACAACTTGAGTATTGCGTAAATAAGTTTAATGCGAAGGTATATGTAGAAGATATATCAGATTCCATGCCATCTTGGAGAGGGCGGGAGGGAGGAGGGAAAGAAAATCTGGAACTCAAAAATATGCAGAACTGAGTATTGTAAACTAAAAGTAAAAAAAAATCTTAGTTAAAAAAATTATTCCCCACATGATGCATTACGATGAAGTATCAAAGTTTCCAGTGGAATGAAACATACAAAACTTAATTGGCCCAAAATCAAACTGTACATACCATGGAGAGTGAGGTTTTTTAATATTAAAAAGAGTACTTTATTTTTAAAAAGTCATATTTAAAAGTTACCTCAGTGAACCATATCACATTTAATTCTCTAAACCTCTGCCTGCCCCTCATCCCTCAGTCCACAATATAGAAAAGTGGCTAGCTAAGGTAGATAGGATGACCACTGTGAAGAGAAAAAGGTAGAGACTGTGCCATACAGCTTTTGCTTCCAAACTGATCCTCTTTTCTTATCGAACTTTCAACTATGAGTGCATGTGTGCAGATTCAGAAAAAGACAATCTTTTATGAAAGTTTCCTGGTTATAAGAGGCATGAAGTAATACAAAATGCCCTCTTGTAAAAACAGCTGATGGTCTCCATGACTCTTTTGGGATAAACGGGTGGCTCTGCTTATGTCTTATTCTTATGAGGCCCAGGCACAATCATAAATATGGGCTTCTTAGATAATACTCTGGGGACTCTCCACATCCCTCAGTGGGGAAACTCTGTACACCGCCAAATTACCTTCTATCAACACCAATTTTGTGTTGCAAATCTACATAAAAGAAATGTGCCATAAGAACAACGAATATGAAGGATACTGGGAAGCATAAGAAGACTTGTATGAACAGATGAAAAATGACTCAAATAGAACAAGGAAAAATGCAATAATAACAAAAATGTAAATTACAGTAATGATATTATATAACACATTAAGGTTTGCAAAGATATATGTGTGTATGTGTATATCTATATATAAATACATAGGTGTATATGTATGTATATATGCATATACATACACACGCATGTACAAATATATGTGTATATATGTATATATATATATACACACACAAAGATCTAACTGAATCTGAAAAAGATTAAGGAATTTTTCCCTAGGTCATATAGCTTATAAGTCTCTGAGACTTCATTTGAACTCAGATCTTTCTGACTCCAAAACTACTATGCAAACTTTGCTGCTGATGTAATAGAAACAACTAAAGAAGATAAACAACTAAAAAAAGCAAAACTATACACTAGCTGTTTATCATTACCATGTCTGATGCCAACGAAGTATACTGCTGCAGCATATGTACTCTTCTGGGGCTGCGGGTGCATCACATCATATATACCATTGGATGCAGTTGACGTATTGGTTACTTTTCACTAAACTTTTCTTTTTCTCTTTTTTTTATTCTTTGTCATAAGTGATAGCTGTCTTGGCATGGGGGCTGGGCAAACAGGGGAATATTATGGAGTGTTGAAGGTTAATAAATGTTATGTAAAAATAAAATATATTAATAGTAAATTTATAAATAAATCAAATTATAGAAATCTGGTGGCTCCTCATTTCTATTATTTGATTTATTTATAAATTTACTATTATTTTGGCATTGAAAGGCCTTAAGTATCTGCTCCCAGCCTGCCCTTCTAAAACTACTCTTAGTCCTTCCCTGTATTCATCTTCTGCTATGGCCAGACAGATTTATTACATCATTTGTGAGCCCAGATTTAGATTTTGCTCAGGCTCTCCACTATGTTTGTAACGCCCTCACATTGCTTCTCTACCTATTCTAATTCAAACGATTCATTAAGAACTTATTGAAATCCTTTCTTTCCTGTGACCTCTTCTTTGGCTATTATCATAGTATTCATTTGACCCTTAAGAAATAAACTCATGGAACAGTCAAGATAGTATTGTCTACTCCAAACATGTATTAAGGTCCCTAATATACATCTTTGTATAGCTCATAGCATATAGGTTCTGTGCTATGTCACATAGTAGGCACTTAATGAATGGTAACCCAGTGAACTTCCTGACTCTAGACATTTAGTGGAATGACTAGAGAGATGGACTTCTAGTTAAGAAGACATGAGTTTAATTCCTTTCTTAAACATTTATTATCTGTGACCCTGGGCAAGTCACAACATCTCAACTTTAGTTTTATCATTCATAAAATGGGAATAATACATAAAAAGAGTTGTTTGGCTCAAAAGAGATAATATATGTAAAGTGCTTTGTCTGCCTTAAAGCTCACCCAAATATGAGTTGTTCTTGTTGTTATAAATACTTGGTTATCATTTTGTTCAATGGTGTTCAGACATAAACATCCAAGGACAATTTATTGCCTTGTTATTATATTCTTATTCTGTTGACTGTGGCTAGATTGGTAAAAAAAAAAAAAAACCCACTACTTTTTTGCAATTCAATAAAAGTATTAGAATGTAAATCCATTCTCTATATTAGGGGTTCTTAACTTTTTGTACACATGTCATGGATTTCTTTGGCAATTCAGGGAAGAAGGTCCCCTTCTGATAATAATGTTTTTTGTACATAAAACAGGATACATAGAAGCACAAAGGAATCCAATTGTATTAAATACAAGTATCGAAATATTTAAAAAGAGAAAAGACTTCAGTTTAAGAAACTCTTTTATAGTCTCACCAAAAACAACTCTGAATAACTCAAGTATCAGGTTGAATGCAGAAATATTATTATGTATTTCATCCTATTTCACCCATTGTTTTGATTTCCCCCCCCCCCGTAGGTCTGTAAAATTTTTTAAACCTTTTCATTCCATATATTTTAGAGAAAATGAGTATTTGGCATGATGGAACATATTAAAACCATTGTTACTGAATTTCTTTGGAATAATGTTATTTGCAGTCAATAGTGAGCAAGTGATACGTCTGTGATATGTCTCTGCTACAAGTAGTTTATTTGTTGAACTCTCAAAAATATTTTATGGCTTGTACTTGTAGTATAGAGCTTTGTCATTTATATTAAGGATAAACAGCTTCTGGTATATACTCAAATTCTGACTATTAAATAATTTTGAAGTATTTGGTTCTTTTTTGCCAACTACAGTGATATATAGTACATTTTATATCATTTATTTTAATAATATGGTACTGATCAATTTATCTGGGCTCTTTAAAGAAAGCCTCTCTATACTTTCTGATAACACTGACTTGATCCTCAATTAATATAAGCCCCCTAAGTTTATATTAACAAATCCATGTGATTTGTAATGTATTTGATTGTTGGCATATTGTTGGTCAAGTTCACATGGATTACACTCATGGTGAGTCTTTTTATTCAATCTTGGATGATTGCCATTTCCTAGGCTCCATCCAGCAGAAAACTACACACAGTTACATTTTATACACACACGCATATATATACACACACACACACGTACATATATATATATATATATATATATGCATATGTATATAATTTGCACATGAAACTGTAAATCTATTATGTACAATTTGTTATTCCTTTTAAATTTTTTAAATCCAGTGGTTTGAACCTATTGTCAGTCTTTACTATTGGTCATGAAACATGAAATCTGTTTACTCCAGAAGAAATATGTAAGATTTTTACTTGCTTGCTATGTACTACAAGAACACTTAACAGGCTTTTTACACACATTTAATCAGGAAGGGTGATTCCTTCTATATCACTGTTTGCATCTGCAGCCAAAACATTGAACCTTATCTTCTATCTCGTTTCTATTATTATATGTATAAATTTTATCCTGTTCTCTTTCATATTTTTATGCTTCACTGTTAGAAATGAAAATTTAGGAAGAAACAATGTCAAATAGGATCATTGTCATATGGTAAGAATAACACTATGTTTATGCTTATGAGTCCTGTTCCTGTTCATTGTCCTTACTGTGATCACCACTCCTAATGCAAAGTCATTCTCTCTGTGGTTCTATGTCCTCTCTCCTACTCTAGAACTTGCTTCTGTTAGAGATATAAGTATACCCTGTCCTCAAGCAGGGATGCAATCATGGGAGATATGAAAACCATCTTAATCGTGTAAATTTCCTATAGAGAAAACCCTTTCTAAGGCTCCTGCCTCTTATATGAGATATACATCTCTGAACATACACAGTGCCAATCCTCTCTAAAGGCACCTTTTACTTTCCCCTCCAATCTCATCCCTCTATTATTTTTATTCTATTCTTCCATAGCTTGATATCATTTTAAGAAACTAAGAATTATTCTCTCCCTTTTTTCATTTTTAAACTGTGTGGGGGTATCTGCTTTGACTATCTCTCTCTAACTTCCTATATCACCATTTGTCCAATGATCTTCTATATTATTCCCTTTTGTAGAAGATATTAATTCTTATATAAATATCAAGGAATTCTGTTTTCCTCTCTTCTTCAACAACTTTTTGAAGTTTCTTTCTACCCTTGGATCCTTTTTGTTTCTTGATATTCATTCTTTAATATTTCCTTTACAAACCCTACTGGTTAAAATTATTTACTTTACTTGGAAAAATAACCTCTGAAGTATGAGATAATTAATTTTGTTACTTAGATTTTTTTTTCTTAATAATTGAATTGATTTACCTCCCTTTTGGTCCCTGTTTGGAATGTTTGTGATTCAAGTATTCTACTCTACTCTTTTGTAATATTTTTTCTCTTTTTCTTGAAAAAATGGGCTAATTTTCTCCTTTTTTGTCATTCTATTTTTTGATCACTTAGCTTTTAGGTTTGTGAATTAAATTTCTTTTATTTTAAGGATATCATTTTTTTGGCTTGCAAATAAAGCTTCTTTGATTTTAAGGATATCTATTCCATTATATTCTTTGATTTCTCTTTTCTGCAGACTAATCCTCTGTTATTCAAATTGACATGACTTTGTAGTTGAAAGAATTTTCTTGACTTCTCAGAAAATTTTTTTGTTATTGAAATTGTAAAATTTTACCACAATATCTGATTGTGGTGGTTGTAGTGGTGGTGGTGGTGTGGTGATGGTGGTTTGTGTGTACAGGTGTCTGTGGTGTGTGTGTGTGTGTGTGTGTGTGTGAAACTTATATATGGGCGTTATTTTCCTCTGGTGGTAATCTGTGGATTATGTTGATAGCAGTATATTTCTGTCTATGTGAAAATGTTCTGGAATTTTTTTCCTGCAATATGGTACTCAAGGCTTTTTAAAAAAATCATATATTTCTAAAGCCCTTACATTATCTCTATGCATCTTTTTTTCAAGGTTATTTGCTGTAGGAATGATACTTATAGATTAATCCAAAGAAGTCAGGGCTAGTTTAACCACTAAATAGAGTAAATAGATTTCTACATGCTATGATGTGTGAGATATTGGGAAGGTACTCTGAGCTAAAATTTCTACCCTGAAAGTTTAGCACATTCTATAGAGAGATTCATTTCTTTGAACTTTGATGCTTTCTCACTGTTTAAGAGGTATATGTGGAATGAAAAGAAAACTACATGTAGATCTATCTATCTAAATTTATTCTGTTATCTATATGTTTGTTGTATAAAATTACATTCTATCTTGGCCTAAGCTTTTTTCAACTATAGAATGAAAGGGTTGGAACCTTTGAGTTTCCTTCTACTTTTAATGTTTCTTGGTCTATAAAAGTCAGCACAATATTGTGCAAAATGTCCTGGTCAGAGAAGTAAGAAACTTTAAGGGGTGAATCTGGTCTTAGGCAAGTTATGTCTGGGCCTCAGTTTTCCTCATCTGTAAAATAACTGGTTTGGATACAGCTTTATTAAAGGCAGGTGCCCCATGAAGGAAGGCACATGTTAAACCTACCAACTAATGCCATAAAGTAAAGTTCAGTTCCTACCAAGGACTAATCAGTGAGAGAGCAGATGCTCCAGAAATATTATAAGATGTGAGAAAGAGTCCTCAGGATAGAAAGAAGGGAACCTAGAGGCCACTGAAAGCACAAAGGATGCAGATAAAACCCTCAAAGTCCTAAAAGATGATAGCTGTTAACGTGTCCAAAATTCCAAGATGTGTTCATAAGTGTCAGCAGGAAGATAGTAGTTTGTAATCTTGTTTTCTGGAGATTAAGAAGGGAATGAAAAGACTGTGGTAATGAGGCTTTCCCTGGAGGAAAAGTATCAATCTCCTCTGGGCACTTGCCACCCCAAATATGTGTTTGCTGCTATGATTCAAGAATCTTTTCAATCCATAGGTATAGCAGTGCAGGCAAACATTGATATGACATTAAAGGAAAGCTGATTTTTTTTCTATCAAGATTCTAATGTGGAAGAAAAAGATGCAGAATGTGAAAAATTTGGAGCCTTCTAGAGAATAGTTTGGTTTCTAATGATCAAACATTTTCTGTAAATGATTCAGATGACCCTCTACTGTCACAGGGAGGGGGTTGGCAATCGTGAGTGGCTGGGGGTAGTTCTGATACAAAGCTAGACTTCCTGATTACTTCATGCTGTCTCTACACATTATGTCTGAACATTTATCATTCTAAATTGTAATCTAAGGCAAAAAGATGACTTGAAATAGGCTTTATTCCCTTTCTATGTTTTTAGTGCTGCACATAAAAATGTATGCTAAGACATTTTCAAAAAGCTTTCATTAGATGAAATTCTTCACATTGGGGAACTAGTGCTTCAGTTTATTTATTTATTAATCTAGGGGTAGTTTTTTTTTTAATTGATACAAATCTATTTTCTCTCACGCCTACCCCTACTTTTCACCAAAGAGAACAAAACAAAACATTTTTAATAAATAGTACTGAAGGCATCCCATAATGTGGTTCTTCCTTTCTAGCTTTTCTAGCCATCCATGGACTCTCTTGAAACTAAATTGTATCTCCTCCTTCCATCTCATCCCTTTGGCTCAGGCCCATTTCAGAAAAATGTTAAGTTCTATAAAAAATGGGTACACATACACACACAAAAGTCTAATGGACATAGATCAGGTGACCAAGGTACTTACACAAGAGATACCCCTCTACCTATTCACTGGGGTTTGAGAAATATCACCCAGTAACTGTCACACAGAATGACTATTGATGAGTGCCATGCATTAAACAATTGGGGTGGAGACAAGACGGCAGAGAAAAGGCAAGGGACTCACCTAAGCTCTTCCCCAAACCTGTCCAAACAATTTTGAATAATTCCTCAAAACAAATTCTGGAGTGGCAGAACCCACAAAAGGATTGGGTGAAAATTTTCCATCTCAATAACTTAGAAGGTCAGCAAGTAAGGTCCGTTACACCTGGGTGAGAATGTAATCTACTTCAGCTCAGGACACACCTCAGAAAACCAGGCTTTGGGGGCTATTGAATCAGTGACAGCAGTGTCAGTTTCTGGACTTCTCAGTGCATAGATAGTAAGGAAGTCAGACAACTGGTTAGAAGGAGATTATAGGGGTCACTTTGCTGGCACCAGGGGCAGGACTCTGTTGCATTTTCCATAGTTGGATCTTAGTTGCAGTCCTACATCTCAGTCCCAGTGTAAGGAGGAGTGCTAGCACACCAGAGCTGTGGCCACGAGGAGCTGGAACTCTGTTCATAGTTCCACAGTTGCAAAAAGTGCTTGTGGTCACTCACAGACCAGAGCAGAGGCCATAAGAGTAGTATAAACCTCTCTCTAGGTCATACCAGGTTGGAAGAACCAAAAACATACAGGTCCCCAGAATTACCTATAAAAACAACTTCACAAAAAAATAAAATAAAATAAACTTGAGCCAGTAACCCCTTCACTCTGGAAGCAGAGTCCTACTTTAGTGTAGAGTTAAAAGTCATGAAATTTTCTGGAAAAATGAGCAACAGAAGGAAAAAAAAATCCTTACCATAGAACATTACTATGGTGACAGGGAAGATGAAAACAAACTCAGAAGAAAACAACCAAGTCAAAACTCCTACATCAAAGCCTCAAAAAATATATGAATTGCTCTCAGGCCATGGAAAAGCTCAAAAAAGATTTTAAGATCAGATAAAGTGGTAGAGGAAACATTGGGAAGAGAAATGAGAATGATGCAAGTAAAACAAAAATAAAGTCAACAGTTTGGGTAAAGGAAGCACCAAAAAACACTGAAGGAAGTAACACCTTAAAAACAAAATAGGCCAGCTGGTTAAAGAGGAATAAAATCCAATGAAGAGAAAGATACCTGGAACAGCAGAATTAGCCAAGTGGAAAAAGAGGTACCAATTCAATGAAGAAAAGAACTCCTTTAAAAGTAGAATTCCTCAAATAGAAAATGGGGTACAAAAGTTCGCTGAAAAAATCCTTAAAAATTAGAATTGGGTGAATATAAACTAATGACCTTATGAAACAGCAAAAAACAATAAAACAAAACCAAAAGAATGAAAAAAATAAAGACAATGTGAAATAGCTCATTGAAAAAACAGCTCACCTGGAAAAGATCAAGGAGAGATAGTTTAAGAATAATTGGACTACCTGAATTCAAGCCATGTTCAAAAAAGAGCTAGACATCATTGTTCAAGAAATTCAAGGAATATATTGAGAGAGGGAGATAGAGAGATAGAATGGGTGGATTATCTTGCATAAAGTGGCAAGAGGAAGCAGTTCTATGGGAGGAGGGGAGAGGGCAGGTGAGGGGGAATAAGTGAATCTTGCTCTCATCAAATTTGACCTGAGGAGGGAATACCATACATACCCGATTGGGTATCTTACCCCACAGGAAAGAAGAGGGAAGAAGATAAAAAAGGGGGGGTGGATGATGGAGGGGAGGGCAGATGGGAGTGGAGGTAATCAAAAACAAACACTTTGGAAAGGGAACAGGGTCAAGGGAGAAAATTCAATAAAGGAGGATGGGTTGGGAAGGAGCAAAATATAGTTAGTCCTTCACAACATGAGTATTGTGGAAGGGTTATACATAATGATACACATGTGGCCTATGTTGAATTGCCTGACTTCTTAGGGAGGGTGGGTGGGAAGGGAAGAGGGGAGAGAATTTGGAACTCAAAGTTTTCAAAACGGATGTTCAAAAGCAAACAAAAAAAATTTTTTACATGCAACTAGAAAATAATACACAGGCAATGGGGAGTAGAAATTTATCTTGCCCTAAAAGAAAGGAAGGGAAAAGGGGATGGGAGGGGAGTGGAGTGACAGAAGGGAGGGCTGAATGGGAAACAAGGCAACCAGAATATACATCATCTTGGAGTGGGGGGGAGGGTAGAAATGGGAGAAAATTTGTAATTGAAACTCTTGTGAAAATCAATGTGGAAAACTAAATATGTTAAATAAACAAATTAAAAAAAAAGAAATTATCAAGGAAATTTTCCCTGATATTCTAGAACCAGAGGGTAAAAGAAATTGAAAGAATCCACTGGTCACCTGTGTTGGCAACCAAAAATGGGCTCCTTAGCACTTAGTCAGCAAGTGCCCTTGACTAGTTTGGCTTTTTCCCCTGAACTGAATGCTGTTTGTATGTTGGACTGGAGTAAGCTTGTCGGCCCCTTCACCTTGCTTCCCTTGCTTAAGCCGATGGAAAGAACCTGTGCTTTCCCAGTCAACCCCTTCACCTTGCTTAAGCTGATTGAAAGAACCTGTGCTTTCCTGGTCAACCCATTCACCTTGCTTAAGCAGATTGAAAGAACCTGTGCTTCCCCCCCCCCCCCCCCCCCCCCCCCCCCCCCCCCGTACCTTACACCCCACCCCCTGCAGAAGCCGGATGGTTAAAAACAGCTTCCGTTGGAGCCAGAGGCTGCTATAGCTACAGCCACAGCCGAAGCTGAAGCAGGAGCTGCCAGTAGCAGAGCTGACCTATGGGAGGAAGCTGAACAAGGACTTGAAGCCAGTGGGTAATCTTTTTACCATAGAGGGGGAAGCATGATTTTGTTTTACACCATCATGCTTCTCTGTAGCCTCCTGGTTACTCTTGTAAGGCGTACTTATTGGGCCTGGAAGCTTTTGATCAATATGTCAAAATGGGGATGCTGGTTTATGGGTTGGTTACTGTGGAGCCTAAATATATGCTTTGATTCTTCTGCCTCCTACTTTGAGAGTTTCTTATATCCGGCAGTTCCGAACCTTTCAGACATATATATGATCCTCTTTGAGATTATAAACTCTGCCCTCCTAATACATCACCTCCTGAAAAAGATCCCAAAGTCAAAACTCCTAAGAATATTATAACCAAATTACAGAGCTCCCAGGTTAAGGAGAAAATATTGCAAGCAGTCAAAAAGAATAATTGAAATATTGTGGAGCCACAGTCAAGATAACACAGGATTTAGCAGTTTCTACATTAAAGGATCAAAAGGCTTGGAATATGATATTCTGGGGGGGGGGGGTAAAAGAGCTAGAATTGCAACCAAGAATCACATACCCAGCAAAACTGAATATAATCTTTCACTGAAAAAAATGAGATATAATGAAATAGAAAACTTCCAACCATTCTTGATGAAAAGACCAGAGCCAAGTAGAAAATTTGATTTTCAAAGACTAAAAGGAAGTATGAAAAGGTAAACAGGAAAGAGAAATCATAAGAGATTCAATAAGATTGAAGAGTTTACATTCCTACCTGGGAAAATGGTGCTTGTACCTCCTAAAATCTTTCTCATTATTGGGGCAGTTAGAAGGCATATGCGTTGACAGAGGGAATGAATGTGAGTTGAAAAGATGAGATTATTATCTAAAAAAATAAAATTAAGGGATGAGAAAAAGGGATGAACTGGGGGAGGGGTAAGGGAGAGGTAGAATGGGACAAATTGTCTGACATAACAGAGGTGCGAAAGAGCTTTTACTGTGGAGGGTAAGATGGAGGTACTGGGGATGGGGGTTGTGTCAGAATTGGCTCAAAGAGGGAATAACATACAAACTCAGTTGGATATAGAAATCTTACCCTACAAGAAAGTAGGAGGGGATGGGGACAAGAGAAAGGGGTGGTGCTAATAGAAAGGAGGACAGATTAGGGGAGATAAAAGCAGAAGCAAAACACTTTTGAGAATGGATAGGTGAAAGGGGAGAGAGAGATAAACAGAAGGAAATAGCATGAAAATAGGAAAAAATTTATAGCAATTTTCTCTAATAAAAGCCTCATTTCTCAATATATAGAGAACTGAATCAAATTGATAGCAATAAGAGCCATTCCTCAATTGTTAAATGGTCAAAGAATATGAATAGGCAGCTGTGATGATAATAAAAGCTTTCTACAATCATATGAAAAAGGACCTAAATCACTATTGATTAAAGAAATGCAAATTAAAACCACTCTCAGGTACCACTCCACAACTAGCAAACTGGGTAATATGACAGAAAATGAAAATGAAAAACGTTGGAGGGGATGTAGGAAAATTGAGATACTAATGTACTGAGCATAGTGCTCTGCCAACAATCCATACTTAATAATTGTTTTTTGTCTTCTTTTTGGCTAAACTCCTTGAAAAAGCTGTCCATATTTAATGCCTCCAATTTCTCGCTTTGACTCCCAAATGCTCCTCAATCTGGCTTCTTTTCTTGACTGAAACAGGCCTCACGAGTTACCAATGACCTCTTCCTTGCCACATCAAATGGACTCTTTCAGCCCTCATTCATCTTCACCTCTCTGAAGCATTTGACACTACTGTCCACTGTACACTCCTGGATATGCCCTTCTCTCTGTATTTTCATCACACTATTCTCTCTGGGTTGTGATGTTTCAGAAATTCAAGAGTCATAATTTCTGGGTAATTAGTCATTTAATAATAAAGCCAGCATTTTAATTTTCTTTTAAAATTATCACTTTCAAATGCCAATGATAATCGTGGTGGCAGGCTCATGGCTTATATGACCTTAGAACGGTGAGTGTTCCAGAGTACTGCAATCGATTCAGACTAGTTAACGTGCAATGAGAGAATGACTATTACAATGAGGGGCTGGACTATTTCAATGAACTTTAAATTTACTTTTAATTTAATTTGAAATTTAAAATGAAATTTAAATTTACTTCTAAATTATCCCCAGCCTTAGGCAATTTAATCAAAGAATTTGTTCCCACCCAAACCTTAGTAGAGCACAATAGCTTCCCCAACTTGGAGGGGTCTGAACAAGATTGTTAAGAAATTTAATCCAGTCTTATTAAGACAATGTCCTTCAACAGATTTTCATTTGAAATGAGGATTATAGGGAAAAAAGAGAGCAGGGAATCTGGATCTCCCCAAATAATTGGTATTCATAGTCAGTTCTCTCAGGATTCTTCTCTTATCTGTTTAATTGCTTCTTAACATCATCAGTTTCTTGCTAGAACACCACTGATTTCATGCCTGCTCATGTTAGGTCTTGACAGGACGTGGAATCCCAACGGAGGGTTGTTTTGGGGTAAACTTCATCAAAACCTGCCTGCCCATTGATTTTCCCCATATAACCCTACTCTCTGCTCTATGCCAGTTTGTGACAGTGCAATTGTAAAATCAGTGAAAATAGGTTAACTGACAATAGCAGTTCATATGTCAATGATATTGTAAAGTCTATCAAGTTCATT